>NW_026607126.1:175000-472500 GCF_029890125.1 Rhinichthys klamathensis goyatoka | reverse complement strand
TTTGCATATATTTAAAAAATTTTTTTTTTTTTTTTTTTTTAATGCTTTGAACATCTTAACTGAACAAAAAAAAAATTTGCTGTATAATGAATTTTTTTCATTTTCCTAAGTTAACTTTCCCTAGTTTCCTAAGACCTATTTTCCTAGTTTCATTATTCACTCACTGGGAAGTGAGAAACCAAATATAACAAAAACATACATCAAATACATTTTTTTATTTATTTTTTGGCTCTGTGAAGCTGCCTTTGAAAATCCTACAAAAAAGTTTTGGTTAAAAGCTAGGTATTTTAGATATTTTGAATATTGAAATGAGAGCTTATTTTACTATCTGTGTCTGACAAAGATTTTCATCTGTAATTTGCAAATAATTCTGAACACTGTAATTTTAGCTTTTTCAAGTGTGTTTGGTTAGGGTTAGAGCACTTTTAGATGCACTTGCACGTTAGAACTGGAGTTGAAGTGCCCTGACATACAGAAAATAAATGTTTTTATTTTGTGTCTGTACAGTTGCTTTTGAATGGCTGCCTATGAGGGTCAAATTGACCCGCGAACATCACGAACGTAACAGTAATTTTGTTTGTATATGTCAAAACACATCAGCATGTTGAAACTTTGCATGCATGTTCATCATGATAAATGAGAAAAAGTCACAAAATATCAAGAAAAAAAAACAAAAGTTAACCAGTATTTCCAACAACTTGAAAATCGAAACGGGTCAAATTGACCCGCAACATAACACAAGGGTTAATGAAGGACGTGTGGATGCTTTTTAAAATCATGAAAAATCCATACGCACAAATTCATTACCTCATTGGCTGTTTACATGCACCTTATACATATGCAGAATATTGTGATTATGTAAATGCAAACAGTACTGTGGTATAACCATAGCAACGGCAGTCCTCTGTGAGTGAAGGGAAATCACTGCCTCTCGATTTCTCCCGGGAAACGCCAGAAAGGTCAAATCATTTTTCTCACCCTTCAATCAGCTGAAAATACTCGGCAAAAAGTGAGAATATCACAAACACACAGCGGGATTCTCCAGTCACAATTTAATTTTAGGTTATAGCTTTTACATGCACCACACTTACACCTAGTGAGCTGTCTACGTAGGGAGCATTTTAAGGCTCACTCAAACTCAAAGGCTAGTGAACAGTTAAACGTTTAGTAATGATGCCTTGCGTGTTTCCTTCCCATACATCACTGTGGCAAGCTCAGTCAAAAGGTTTATGAATAAACATTTTGTTAAATACTCCAAAGAACAGATCAAAATTACCATCAGTGTAATTAAAAACAGATTTATGCAAATGTATGCTTATTGGAGTACCATGCTGTTAGCTTATAGCAGCGTGTTATTATCAACCTGTAAACTGTAAATCAATTCAAATCAGAGCGTTTATAAGGCAGAGAGGGTTCGGTTCTCAACTTTGATTTCTTCCAATGTCAAGCGGCGCAAAAGCAAAACATTATCCTTGAATGCATGAGTGTGCAGATCTCAATTATCAATATGGAAAATGTTTTCAACTTTCCAAAGGATTTGATGATAGATTTGACAACCTGAAATTACATGTCGTGAAATTGTATAGACTTGGTGACCTCGATGAGAATCTCATTTTAGAGTGGCAAAAAACTGCTTTTATTTATTTATTTTTATTTATCTTTTTGAAGAAATCACAATAAAAGATTCAAACACACACACACACACACTTGCATCTGAAGCTCTTGTTGGCTCATCACGTTTTCCTCCTCGGATCAAAGCGCACATTGAGAGGCTTGGCCGGAGTCCAACAGACACACACACACACACACACACACACACACACACACACACACACACACACACACACACACACACACACACACACACACACACACACACACACACACACACACACGAGTCAATAAGCATTTCCAGCACTTACTCTACTCTCCAGAATGAAGTGCCAGAAGACACCTGAGCCTTCATGGACATTCACCATCTCAACCAAGTGTGAGTTCTCGCTGTAAAGCTGCTGACGGCCGTTCTGTAGCTCTTCGTGTACTATGATACGTCATTACACTCTTAAAAATAAGGATTCTTTATTGGCATTGATGGTTCCATGAAGAACCCTTTAACATCCATAGAAGCTTTCCATTGCACAGAAGGCTCTTTATGATGGAAGAATGTTCTTCAGATCATATTGTTCACACTAAGAAAAACCAAGGGGGACTTTGGGGAACTCAACCATCAGCAGAAAAGGCTTTTTGACTTGCATCGAAGGAGGAACCCCAGTTATTAGACACTAAACATCATAGACATTTATGCCAGAAAGTAACCAAAGCCCAAACCATTTAGAACAATCTGCATCTGGGTAGATGCATTATATATTTGAACAATTTCAAAAAACATTTGTTTGAGACTTAATAACTTGTGAGCCTTCTACATTACCGCTGTAAGCACACACACACTTCAATGGTAAGAAAGAAACACACTTAACAATGAGAGGTTAAATGAGTTAAATGGTAATAAATGTAATAAATCATTTTAATATTAACAATAAATAATATTTTATTTAAAATATAAATGATTTTTTATTGAAATAAATGCTTATTTTGAATGCTCATTATACATTTGATTATATATTTTTATTAAAATGATAAAAATATGAATTTGTATTTCATTATTATTATAAAATATTTTTTAATAAATAATTGCTTTAATCTTATTCATTGGCCTCTCATATAATTTGTTAAATATATTATTGTGTATTTTAAAAGATAATAGCTAAAATGTTTTTTTTATTTCATAATTTATTATAAAATATTTATCTTTTAATAAAATAATTGCTTATTTGAAACTTTCACTTGCCTCTCATATATTTTCTTATAGATTTTATGAAAAATATTTTACTTTTTTTTATTCAATTACTTTTACAACAATTTAAAAATATATATATTTTTACTAAAATAATTTATTTTTAACGTTCATTGACCTCACATCTTATACATTTTATTAAATACTATATTATATTCTATTAAAATGTACTTTTGTTTCATTATTTTTATAGGCCGAAATGTTTGTAATCTTTATCTCCTGTTTGCAATAATATATTTTTAGAGTGAAGACCTTATTAGCATGTTTGTTGTACTGATATATAAGTCTCAGCACCTGATTAGCTGGGAGAGCGCGCTGAGCGTTCTTGATTATTTTTATAATAAAATAGTTTTATAAAATGATTGTTTATTTTAAACATGTTGATTGGCCTCTCCTCTTATACATTTTATGAAATATATTTTATATAAATGTTTATTTCATTATTTTTATAATATTCATTATTTTTAAATTAAATATATGCTTAAATGTTCATTGGCCTCTCCTCTTTAAATCTCACTGCATCACGCTGTATACATTTTTGGTAATTCTGTATAAAAAATAAAAATATATATATATTTTTTAAATTCAGTCACACTTACTGAGCAGTGCTGAGACCACAGACAGAATATTTCCATGCTATGACTGACCAACTCAGGGCCATTACGGGACCTTAGTGAGCAGCCTCATTTCAGGACCCAGAACAGCATTCCTCCGTCTCGCTCACTCTTTCATCTGACATCCAAACAGAATCACCACATGTACATTATCATATGAACAATGAAAAATCAAGTCTAAAGCTACGGTATTATTGAAGAAACTCAACCTAAAACACTCAATTGATTTTTTAAATATGTTTCTATGGTAACAGTCGAGTTTAGTATTCTCAACTGTGGTCGATAAAAACAATATTTGGCTTTCTGGCACACAGAGAGGTGATTTGGCATCCATACTTAAATTCAGCCCGCTCGATCTCTGAAGAAAAAATACAGAGCAAAAAAAAAAAAGCTTGTGCAAGGGATGCAAAAACAGATTAATGAGAAAACAGAAAACAGTCTCAGAAACTGATCGCAATGTGTGCAATATTATATTTTTTTCACAAGATGAAAATCAATCTCTTACTGCTTTCACGCAATGACTCCACATTTTGGACATTCAATCAAGATTCGAGAATCATTTAATAGAGGACTGTCCTCCAATTCTCTTGCCCCGAGGCCTGTAGAATAATCATGATTCATAACCCATTTAACCCTTTGATGCACAACATGGGTCTAAATAGACCCGACTGAGTTTTCATCTTCTATATCTTTGCAAAAATTTCATTTCATCATTCAGTATTCCAGGTATTCCTCAATTAACTTGTTTTAGATCATTACAAATCCTTATTTAAATTTTTCCTTTCTTACTTTTCAAATAAAAATCGTTTTTGTATCACTACCCTTCTAATGCGCAACATGGGTCTAAAAAGACCCGTGTTCATGTTTCTTTGCTGAATATTTGAAAGAAATGTATTTTATCATTTATTAATCCAGGTATTCATTAAATATCTTGTTTTTGATTTCCACAAATCATTATATTTATTTTTCCTTTCTTACTTTATAAACAAACAAGTTTTTTGTATTTCTACATCAATTTTACACACATGGGTCAAAAATTACCCATATAGGAACCTTTGATATTTATAAATAGTATAAATATATTTACTGCAGAAAACTATTCATCTGCCACACATTTCACAATTCAACACGGCTGCTTTTGTATATTTCATGCATGTAAGTTTTATTTTATAAAAAATTTTCACAGAAAATATTTGATATTTTGTGAAAGACATCTAGATATGGCCTAATATTTGAACGTTTAGGCTAAGGTTACCTTGACCTTGAAATCCATTACTAATGCAAAAGAGAAACATGTCCAATACTATTAGCTAGCTTGCGGTCGACATATTCTATTTTATCTAAATCTATCTAGCTAGGTCAACAAAATAAAAGTTGCAATAGAAAGTTATATACAAGTATATATTGTCGCTGTTGGGCAGACACCTTGTACCTCCATATTCATTTTTATTTGTGGTCATAAATCAATGCTATCGGTCACAAAAGCCGTCGTGTGGTGGCGTTCTGGTGCACTATGGCTGCTGTCGCATCATCCGGGTGGATGCTGCACATTGGTGGCGGGGAGATCATTGGTGGTGGGGAGATCCCCCTACAGTTGCACTACAGTTCAATTTCAGTGTTATCGGTTATATGTGTGTTATGTGTGACAAAGTGGCCAATAAACATATTTCAAGTGTTACAGTAAATGTGTTGATCTAAACAACTGTGACATTGGTTATTTTAACAAAAAGCTTTCTTTATTCTTTTGTTTTATCACGCTTGCATAGATGGGTCATTTTAGACCCATGTGTGTAAACTTGATGTATTAACACAAAACATAGGAAATATTAAAATATAATTTTGTGATAATTGAAAACAAGATATTTAGAATATTCATAAATCATGAAATTTATAGATCATGAAATATTAAATGCTCAAATAAAGTGATTTCAAAAGGTGAAACAAAAAAAATGCCAAGCCATGCATGAAATAACATAGGAAATGAATACGGGTCTTTTTAGACCCATGTTGTGCATTAGAGGGGGTATCCATAGCTTGCGCATCAAAGGGTTAAGGTGCATTTCACATGATGTTCAACAAGAAAATGTTGTAGAATGGGACTGGGTTTTATTCATAAGGAATAAAAAAAAAAAGACCAATAGGACCAGGAATTAGAACATGAATTGGAACCAGGAACATGTATTGCTAAAGAAAAAAATGTACATCTTTTTGTTGACTAACTGCCATGAAGGACGGTCAGAAGCAAAGGGAAACTGAAAGTGTAATTGCATTCAAGCATGTGGATGTGGAGGAAATTCAATGCATAAACTGCTTTCAATTCCAATGCTCCACCATTTGCTACGTACACTCCTCATGCACGTGGCGTGTGTATTGTGAGGTTGTGTAAATCGGGAGTTTCCGGGATCTTCAAGTGTGCACACAAAACTATCAGCCTGAAGTCATGCATCCATCTCTGAGAACTTTACAGATAACAATCTTTATGGTGGGATGCTGTGTAACAATTTTTTTTCTCCTGATATCTTCATCAATTGGCAAACATTTTTGTAATGCTTTGAGTATTTAAATTAGATTAAATGTTTAAAGGTTACTTCACCCAAACATTTTAAATATTTAATTAATTCCTCACCCTCATATGGAAGCTTGTTTCCGCCACTGAATAAAAAATAAAAATAAAATTGCGACTTTTTATCTCACAATTGCAAAATATGAAGTCAGAATTGCGAGATATAAAAGTTATATCTCGAATTCTGAGAAACAAAGTCGACAATTGCGACTTCCTCCCAATTCTGACTTTTTCCTGATAAATTCTGGGACTTTTTTCCTCTCAATAGCGGGTTTACATCTCGCAATTCTGACTTTATACACACATCTTTTCTCAGGAATTGAGATATAAACTCGCAATTGAGAGTTATAGATTCTAAGGGGAAAAAAAGACTAACTTTATATCACGCAAATCTGACTTTATAACACGCAATTCTGACTTTATAACACGCAATTGGGACTTTATATCAATCAATTCTAACTTTAAAACACGCAATTGCAACTTTATATCAATCAATTCTGACTTTATAACACGCAATTGCAACTTTATATCAATCAATTCTGACTTTATAACACGTAATTGCGACTTTTTACACAATTCTGACTTTATAACACGCAATTGCAACTTTATATCAATCAATTCTGACATTATCTCACAATTCTGACTTTATAACACGCAATTCTGACTTTATAACACGTAATTGCGACTTTTTACACAATTCTGACTTTATAACACGCAATTGCAACTTTATATCAATCAATTCTGACATTATCTCACAATTCTGACTTTATAACACGCAATTCTGACTTTATAACACGTAATTGCGACTTTATTTTACACAATTCTGACTTTATAACACGCAATTGCAACTTTATATCAATTAATTCTGACTTTATCTCGCAATTCTGACTTTATAACACGCAATTGCGACTTTATATCAAATTCTGACTTTATATCTCGCAATTCTGACTTTATAACACGCAATTGCAACTTTATATCAATTAATTCTGACTTTATCTCGCAATTCTGACTTTATAACACGCAATTGCGACTTTATATCAAATTCTGACTTTATAACACGCAATTGCAACTTTATATCAATAAATTCTGACTTTATATCTCGCAATTCTGACTTTATAACACGCAATTGCGACTTTATATCAATCAATTCTGACTTTATATCTCGTAATTCTGACTTTATAACACGCAATTGCGACTTATATCAATAAATTCTGACTTTATATCTCGCAATTCTGACTTTATAACACGCAATTGCGACTTTATATCAATCAATTCTGACTTTATATCTCGTAATTCTGACTTTATAACACGCAATTGCGACTTATATCAATAAATTCTGACTTTATATCTCGCAATTCTGACTATTTTACACAATTCTGACTTTATAACACGCAATTGCAACTTTATATCAATCAATTCTGACTTTATATCTCGCAATTGCGACTATTTTACACAATTCTGACTTTATAACACGCAATTGTGACTTTATATCAATCAATTCTGACTTTATATCTCGCAATTGTGACTTTATAACACGCAATTGCGACTTTATTTTACACAATTCTGACTTTATAACACGCAATTGCGACTTTATATCAATAAATTCTGACTTTATATCTCGCAATTGTGAGAAATAAAGTCAGAAAAGTGAGATAATAAAGTACCAATTACCTTTTTAATTTTTCATTCTGTGGCGGAAACAAGCTTCCATACCCTCATGTCGTTCCAAACCCGCAAAACTTTCGTTCATCGAAATCTGAGAGCTTTCTGTCCCTCCATTGACAGTCTACGCAACTACAAAGCTACTTTCAAGCCCTGGAAACATAGTAAAGACATCAATTTTATGAAGTGATTTGTTTGCGCAAAAAAACTAACTTCAATTACGAAATATTAATCTCCCAACGCACGTTCACAATGTCTGCTCTCGCGTCAACAACACGCATGCATCGTGAACACACATTAAAGGCCAGGGGTGGAAACTTTCACACAGGATGATTGGGGAAAAAATCTCTTTTGTTTAAAGAACACTTTACCCCCAATCATCCTGTGCAGATGTTCACACCACCTGCCTTTTAATCCAATGCGTTTCCTTCTTGAGCGTCAGTGAAAGTTTTCACCATTTGTAATAGTTGTGTACGAGTCCCTCAGTTGTCACCAGTGAAAAGATGAATCTGAATCAGTGTCATTGCTGAAAAGGGTTCAAATGTGCAGAAGATGCTGGAAAACCAAAGAATGTGCGGGACCTGGATCAACAGTGGGAGGACTGCTCAAGACAAATATGGGACTCATTAACACGGCATTGAGAATCAATTACTATCGTCCGTCCATCCATCCATCCACTTATTCACACAATAAAAAGACAACTCATTAGTTCACATATAACCTGGGCTTTATTGTCTGATTCATGTTTGAATTGTCACATATCTTTTTTTTTTCTTCACTTATTCAATAATATTTTTTATTTGTAATATTTTCCATATTTTCTCATTTTTTGCCTCCATCCAGATCAGACTAGAAACCCCTGGAGGAGGATGATTCAGTTCAGCCAGTGGACTGGGCATCAGAGATCCGAGCTCCGGACAAGTGTGTACCGCAGGCACTGCGGCCTTGACCCGGAGCATCCTCTTCACGGAAGAGACTGAGCAGGACGTTCCCAAAGGAAGGCACAACCTTTAACTTGTGGTTTTTGTCAGGCCTTGAAGTAGTCCAGAGTCTGCAGGATTAATGCGTTTAGAGAAGGCCAAGGAGATGACGTTAGTTTGGCATCCACCTCTTTTGCTCCTTCTTGGTCTTGCGTCATAAACCGGAATGATGACTCGGATGCAGCCGCGCTGGGCGCTTATTGGCCGTTGCGCGTGACGTTTAGCAACAAAGAATGAAGTCTTCCATTAAAGAAGCGCAAAAGACGCTTCACCACAAGAAAAAAAACAAAAAAAAAAACAATGCAAAACAAGATACAAAAATAACTCTGTTGTACAAAGAAATAAAAACGGGGACAAACCAAACAGTTTCCATCGTATGAAAAAGGAACTGAATTTATACAAAAAGCAGCAATAAATCAACAAAAAAAAAACAATTCAAAACAATAGTGCTTAGTTGACCCGGAAGCCTTGGAAGCTCCCAAAGTGAAGACCTCATCCCTTGTTTGTCTTTTTGTTATTATTTGGGATGATAAAAATGGAAGATTCCTATAACCACCCCCCAAAAATATGATTTGCCCTCCCAATAAACCCCGAACCTAAAGGGCGTCAATCCCCCACATGTCCCATCCCTCGCAGAAGAAGAGGGGAAAATGAATAAAAAAATAAAAATAATGAAAACGATACCGGTGGGGGAAATGGCATGACACCATTAACGTTCAATCCGATTCACAGTGTGAACCAGTCGAAACGTGAAAACGGGGAGATTCAGGAATTGACAGCTACCTAAACACTTACAACACTGCAGGAAACAACTGAGGGGCACAGTGTACGAAAAACAAAAGAAAATAACGAACATAAAGAACAAATAATTGTAAACACAGCACAATAAATAGGTAGAACAGCAGGTTTCCTCACCATGCACGATTATTCACACACTCACTTTTACCTGACCTCACGGTTCACTCACACACTCGCCCCTCATTCGCTTTTTTCTCTTTTTGATTCCCCAAGTGCAAAACATCACAACTCAACAGTTCTGTATTCAAGTAGCGTATATACAAGGGTGGTGGTGGGCTTCTACAAATATGTAGTTCTGTACATTGAATATTAGCCATATTCTTAATTTACACATCTCTTTTCTTAACAGAAACAGCATATGTTCAAAACTAAAAAAAAAAAAAAGGGGTGAAAAAGAAAAACAAGAGACGAAATTTTGTGTTACGTTCAGACAGTTGCTGTGGAAACCCGCTGTCCTTTTGCTTCCCCAAACCCAATTGGTGCACAGCACCAGAAGACTGGACTGGGCAGAGAAAGAAAGAAAAAAAGAAAAGAAAAAAGAACGCCACCCAGACAACAGTCACTACGTCACCTCCATGGCCACTGTGTTCTCTGCTATACTGTTGAGGGACTGCTTTTCCTGCTCGTGATTCTCCCTGTAAACAAACAGGAAACGGATCAATAACCTGGTAAATGATCAAATAAAACCTGACTAATGTACTTGCTACATCGCGCCCATGTAAACATGAGAAAGCAGAAAAGCAAGAAGAGTTTAGATTTCGGAAAACAATGACCTTGTAAAATGCATTCAATAATAAAAAATAATAATAATCATGTGACCATTATGGGATCTAAACAAATGTCTCTTTTTCCCGGAGGTCACATTTTGCAGCCGTCGTCAAGGATGTCTCATTTCAGAAAAATAACCATTATAAAATTGAGTGTTATTCCTTGTGAAGTGTACATTGTTGTAAGCGGCCAACAAATGCAACTCTGCGGAGGACACGGGCTTCGAGATGAGACACAGATAAAGTTACTTTTAAGCCAAGTCAGTTCACTCGGCAGCCATGTTGGCAGTTCCCCTGGAGTACAGCTCCATTAAATCTGCTAAAATAGGGACATTTTACCATACATCTGATTCTTTAGCTCAACTTTCAAGAGTTAAGAAAAAAAAAGAAAAAAGGCTGCCATATTGAGCATTGCCATTTCTCTTATTCATTGTAGATTTACCATTAATGAATGTATTTACAGTTTATTCAAATTTAAAAACAAAAGAGTGACGTCATTTTTTTGATGTGAAGCCCAAAGCAAATGTTCATGCTTTAAGGGTGCACTCACACTAGCCAGTTTGAACCGTGCCCGAGTGCGTTTGACCACCAAAGCGCGGTTCGTTTGACTAGTGTGAGTGCTCCGAACCGTGCCCGGGCGCGGCTCGATTAGCCGGCCCTGGCCCGCTTGGAAGAGGTGGGCCAGAGCACGGTTCAGTTGGACTCGGGCGCGGTTCGCATGCAGTGTGAGCGCTAACCGTGCTGGAGCACGGAACAGGACGCGTGGCGTCATGGTTTTGCGACGCTCCAAAACCAACACAGTCCGTAATCAAAGCTGCAAAGTCCTTGCTGCACTTCAGCTGGTACCTTGCAAACCTCCTCATACGAGCAGCACGATTACGTGAAAATTTTCGCGCCACTAAGGCGACGCATCTGTTTAACAACAGGCTGTGAGAGGGCTGTGGACCACCGTGGACCAAACGACACAAAATTATCCACAAAGAAAACAGAGCGATGGACTCCATTGTGTTCAGAGAGCGCCGCTCTTCTTGTTTATCCCGAAACCGTCGCACGCACCATAATGACGTAAGCGTGCTCCGGCACGAATGCTGAAACCCTATGTGAGTGCAGGCCAGAGGGGGAGTGGGGAGGGGGGACAATCGTACTCGGGCCTGGTTCATGGCAACCGTGCCTAGTGTGAGTACACCCTTAGTGAAGGTGTGACTGCACCTGGATTGCTACTGTTATAAAAACAAATATTTGCAATACAAAAAGCTATATTGAAAAAAAAAAGCTGGACTGTCATTGTTTGGTAGCCTGGGAAAACAGACAGCTTCCGGCAAATTTAGATTTGCTCTGAAAGTTAGTCTGGCAAAGAGCTCATTCAAGCTCATTTCCAATCCGTCAAAACCGCGTCACCAATCAGAAGCGTTGGGGCGGGCTTTACACGATGACGACAGTGCTGGGATTTTGAAGCAGATTTTGTAGCCTACATTACAAAGATGGATGCCGCCGTCGAACATCACTCGTTCGAATCAGCTATCGCGTCTGTTTTAAGCGATTTGAACGTTTCCTTTTTGTTAAAAACCGAGCAAAGAACAACACTCGGAGATGTTTCTCCGCCGCTCTGCATACGTCATCTCCTTCATCGCTCTGATTGGGTTTAGGTCTATCCGCGACGTCCGTTGTTGACGCCCCTCTGGAAATGATTTGTCTATGACGCTTTGCCAGACCATAACTCAGTTACAACTGAGAATAGTCTGGTTTTAACCAGGCTAACTGTTAGGTGAAATTGACAAAAATGGCAAAACACAAATGCTGGATTATTACTAATAAACAAATATTTGCAGAAAAATGCTGGATTGTTACATTTATAAAGACAAACAGAAGGCGGCGCTGGATTGTTACAATTGGCTGAATATAGCAAAAAGAAATATCTGCAAACAAAATTACATAAAACAATGAAAAAATGCTGGATTTGATATAGTAAAAAAAACCTGTCTCGCAATAGTGAGTTAATATTTTTTATATTTATATACCGTATTTTCCGCACTATAAGGCGCACTTAAAAGCCTTTAATTTTCTCAAAAAACGACAGTGCGCCTTATAATCCGGAGCGCCTTATATATGGATGGTGAACACACGTTCACCAAGACGGGGAGACAGCGCCGGGCGACTTACGCCACTATCTGCCAATGGATCGTAGATGCCTGGGCTGATATATCAGTCTCAACTGGGATCCGAGCTTTCACGAAGGCAGGAATCATCTCTTTATTCAGCCAGCTCACATACCTGTATTTACTTCCTGTTTTCGGTCGAAGTCCACAGTAGTTGATTGTCGAGTTCGCGCGCGCGATCAAACCTCCTCCGTGTGTTCAACATCTGATTCGGATGAACTATCCATTTGAGCTGATATTCTCAGAACACCACAAAGCACTGTCATCGGCTGACAGTCCGAGTCTCCACTGTTGCTTAGTTAGCTACCAATGATCGCGCGCGCACTCGACAATCGCCTACTGTGGACTTCGACCGAAAACAGGAAGAAAATACGGGTATGTGCAGTCAGATTCACCATGTTCACTCACATGGCTGTGCACTTGTAATGACACATTAAGGTTGTTATAGAGGCTAAAAGCAGGTTTAAAACTTGTCCCGTTTAAGTCAACAGGGTGCAAATTTTAAAAATAGGATAACACGATGTAGGCAACACCGGTTTTTGTCGTTGTTATCTGTACTGACAGCACTCCAAATTTACAAAAAATGAGCTCAATGTTAAAATTGACCGGAGTTTTCCTTTTTAACGTTTGAACAACGTTACCATGGGAGTGAACGGAGTTGTCAGAACGCTTAATAAGGTGGTTTGACTTTATCTGACTGTTTTGTTGACATTTGTTGACATCTAGTGGATGCATAACGCAAACCCAGTCAAACGTTTGACTGCAGTATCTTATGCGCCTTATAATCTGGTCCGCCCTATATAGGAAAAATGTTCTAAAATAGGTCATTCATTGAAGGTGCGCCTTATAATCCGGTGCGCCGTATAGTGCGGAAAATACGGTAGTAAATATATTTTTATATAATTTTTTCTCAGTGTAGCCGGTCATTAACTCGCATTTGAGGGAATGTCAGAACTGGACTTCACAATTATGCGATTATACCAATTATACCTCACAATCGTAATTTGATATCTCGCAATTGCACTATTTCTTAGAACTGAGAGTTTATTTTTATATATTTTGTATTTTTTTTAATTCCATGGCTGAACCAATCTTCCTTTGGATTGTGTTTGCTAAATATAGTGTGCATTTTCTTTTTTTTAAATGCGAACAAAAGAAAAGAAATTGAATGCATGTAATTCTTTACCCAGTGTTGACTTTGGGGAGCTGACAGTTGCTGGCGGCGGCGAGCTTCAAGGCAGCGGGTGGCACGTTGCTGAGACTTCTGGGAAGGTGTCGGGCATTCAGACTGGTGATAGAGGGCGTGGTGACGCTGAGACGTAGGTTGTTGCCGATCAGGACCTGAGAAGTGGAGTTGGCTGTGTTGTTGCCTATAGGGTTATGGGCCGTGTGGGCGGTGCTTGTGTTAGAGTTGCTAGTGGAGGAAAGGAAGGTGGGCGGAGCAGCGGTCAACGTTGGTTGGCTAGTGAGGACAGAAGCAGAGGACGTGGCGGAGATGCTCAACCCCTTGTAAACGCCTGTCAAAGAGACAATTCTTAATTATACAAATGTGTATATTTATGCTTTTCAAGATGAGCAAATGCGAATGAAAAAGTTTAAGCTCGTCTAAAACACAAACCTGAAGCTTGGACGACACCATTGACTCCACCTCCTATGCCGTCCTCTTTAACCTTTAGGGTCAAAAGCTGGTCAGAGGTCATGAGTGCAGAGGCGGCATGCTGGGCGCTGACTGAGTCCAACGTCTTGGACACAAGAGACTGAGGGCACACCAGCAGACAGTTATATAAAGCATCACACTTTCAGACGCGAGTGACACTTGTGTCTCCGCGTTACACACCTGACTGGAGCCCGTGTCATTGGCCTGTTGTTGTATCTGCTCCAGCTGCTGTTTCTGCATAAGGGCCAGCTGTTCTTGATGCTGCTGATACTGCTCAGCTGTGAACGCTGGAACAAACACATATGTAAATATTAGACATCTGACATACAGAACCACAATTCCACAGCATTTCTTGTTGAATGAAAGAGTCTAGAAATATCAAGGAAAACACAATGTTATTTGCAACACAGGTGTTGTGTTAAGTTAGGGTTATGATGTTATTCGTAATATAGTTTAATATACAGAAATGCTGTTTAAGAGGTGGTGAAAGTCATTATATTTTGATGAAATAATACAAAGAAAAACATTTGTTCAGAATAAATGTGAACCGATGAATTCTGCAAATAGACTATAAAAATACGACTAGAAATTAAAGTTTTACCAATCAATATATTCTCTCATAATAATGCAAAAGACTGTTTTAAAAGAATATTCTTCCTTGTTTAGTTACTAATACTGCGAAAAAATTTCCAACAAATAGAGTGGAAAACAAGTGAGCTGCAACCATGTAAATTAAAAAAAACGCAGCGGATCACTGAAGCATTACACAAATATGAAACAGGAGAATAGACTACATAATTTGCAAATGCTGTGCTCTCGCCATCATCTGAAAGGGTTTCATTTAATGCTGGACGCATTTAATGAGGTTTTATGAAAAGATGCAGCTGTGCTTCTGTTGAACAGTTGCTTTTGGTTTATTGGTTTTCTTGAACAATGAAGAGCCAACTGTCAACTGATTTGTCCTCATTTAAATATTTTGTAATAAAAAATAATTGTCAATGCTCAAGTGTTGGCAGACACTTAAGTAGAGTTGGGAATCAAGAACCAGTTGCATTTAATAAAAAAAAAAAACTGAAATCAAATGGTTTATATAATATTTGGTTCTGTAAACGGCTCATAAATCTTTGCTTTTTTTTAGTCAAATGTAGAGGAAACTACTAAAACACTGATAATGTTTGCGGGTGCCCAGTTTAAGCTAATGCAATATATGATAAGTACACACAACTTCTGAAATTAAACTAGATATACAGTGTTTCCTCTAGGATTTTTTCCAGCTGTGGTGGCAGGCCCATTTCCCCAGGGGGCGTGGCCCATGAGTGATATTCCATTGGCCACGCCCCCCTTGCCCCAGGTGTTTAAACCTCCCCTAAGTATTATAATATGAAAGGCTCCAATAAGAGCAGCAAAGTGATTATGCGCATCCCGTGTGCAGAATGATGCACTTGAAGCAACACGAAGTCACAGCGTGCAGCATTGAAAAGTTCAAAGCACAAAGCGAAGAGATTATATCCATCTATGCTTAGTATAGTATATCTACGCAAGTTTACTGAGCCTTTTCTTTTAACATTTTTAAATTTCAGTTACAGTGCGCACGAAGAACAATTCACAGCGCTCTCTACTCCAGGGGCCGGTTGCACCAGCTGTGCGCAAGTTACAACTTAGCCTAGTTTTGACGTAAATGGCCACTAAGTTACAACTTACGCACTACTAAATATTTTTACGTTGCACCATTAAACTTAGTTTAAACGTAACTACGTTCCAACTAAATATTTATGGCAGCCTCCAATCAGGAGTAACGGTTGGAATAAAATATCAGACAGGCTGAACTGCATCAATAAGCTCTTCTTTTACCTGACAGACTTCAATTCTTTAGACATATATGATAATGCTGACATTTACACTCGCTTACATTTTAAGAGTGGAAAGATTACTTTGTTAGCAGCTCTTTAACACGAACCCGTCCTAAACAGCGCCGCTGTGTGCATCGGTCCATGTTGTGCATGTCAAATATCAGTCATAATCAATAAACGTAATTTCTTGTTTTTTTGTTATCAATATTTATTTATTGATCCTTATTAATTTCATTTCAAATACAGTTTCTGAATGTTATTTATATATAAAAACACTTATTCATGATCAAGTATCGTATTAAAATGGAAACTTATTTTTACCGTTAGTAACGTGAGGCAAAAGAAGTTAAAATGAAGGATAAACTGAAATTCACAGCATTTCAACAACTTCTACTCACGTATTTGAAGGCTGCTATTGGTTCATCGAGGCTAAACGTCATATTATGCGACTACGCATTACTTTACGGAGAGTTTACGACCTACTAGCTACGTTCTGCCTTACGAACAAATGGTGCAATGGAATTAAGTACAGAGATAGTTATGGAATAGCTAGTAGTTACTAAGCCTCTAGTGTGGACTTTAAGTTACCATTTAAGAAAGAACTTACGAACGGCTGGTGCAACCCTACCCAGTGCTGTAATCTAACAGACACCCGGGAGAAAGGAATATGATTTAGAAAGCGCAATAAACTCCAGCAAGATAAAGTCATTTTATCCAAACCATGGACCTTTATCTACAAATAAAGTATAATAATGGGAACATTGATCTTGAAGAGAGTGTCGTCGTGTTACTGTCGTAACCGAACGCGACGCGCTGTTTGAATGCTGAATGGAGAATGACTGAGGAGAGATGAGTTTCCATTAACTTTAACTTAACGACTTAAATGTTCATTTGTACCTCACATTATGCTATTGAATGACTTTAGAAGTCTTGGAATATAGTGCAAAATCTTTATGGTGCTTTACAATGTTTTGTATGCCTTTAGTGGGGCTTAACAATAACACAATAGTATGCACAATATATATCGGACCTCACTGAGAAGCTGCAGCCGTGGCGGGATGAGTTTAGGTGTGGCGGCCCGCCACGGCAGAATCAATGTAGCGGAAACACTGATATGTATGTATGTGTACAATGCACACACTGTATATATAAAGAGAGCATACTACCACTATATAGCTCTATTAAAACACAAACCCCAACAGACATTTTGTTGTTCCTTAATTGTTACCAAGTTGTTATTTATAAAAATTAGAAGTTTTGCATATCCCTGCTGAAAAGGGCACTGCCACTGAAGGGCCCAAAATAACATCCCCATGCATCGCAGCAGCAAACACTGAGCTTTCTCAATTACAATAACCATCAATCATGCAGAGTTTATTTCCAGTTTTCATTCACGACGATGAATTAAACATGAGCAAACAAACAGTTCCAGCACTTTGCATGCACACTGGCGTTTGAGTTCACTCACCGACTGCAGGTGGTCCCATGCCCGCTGTTCTGCCACCCGGCCCTGCGCCGCCCCTGACCAAACCCCTGAACGGTCTCCGGGACAGTGCATCCCCTGCGCCTGATTGGCTGGTTAGTGTCCGTGGTTTAAAGTGCCTCCAGCGGCACGCTTTGATGTTTCGGAGGATTTGCCTCAGGTCCGAATACGAAGTCTGAGAGGAAGAGGGCGAGGATTGTGATAAAGAGGATGTGTTGGTTGAGGTAACAGTCTGGGAAGTGGTTTCCGTATGGAGAGGAGAAGCAGGTAAAGAGAAGTCCGGCTCTGAGTCCAGACTTTGGAATAATCCGTTCAAATCCGAATAGGCCCGATCCAGAAGAAACCTGAAAAACAGATTAAATCCAATTAAGAAAACATGAAATACAATTCTAGAAGTCCGAATGAGACCGCAAGACATATTGACTTGACTCACCTGCCGCCCCGTCCCAGCCGTCGCCGTGCCAACCCAACACAGCGGCGGGGAATGGTGAGACTGGTGAGGGAGTATCGGAACCGCGGGTCACATGACGCTCCCTCTGTTTCCCCAGACCAGGGCCAGTCACCGCTCTGATCCAAACGGGCCTGTAAGAACAACAGAAACCAAACGAGAATTAACGTGACCTTCAAAACAGAGAGAAAAGGGTTAAACGCAGCAGTAA
This sequence comes from Rhinichthys klamathensis goyatoka, assembly GCF_029890125.1. Lineage (NCBI taxonomy): Eukaryota > Metazoa > Chordata > Actinopteri > Cypriniformes > Leuciscidae > Rhinichthys > Rhinichthys klamathensis. The sequence goes on along the minus strand of NW_026607126.1, from coordinate 454,457 downwards.
AGGAAATAAAATACTAGGGATGCACCGATACCATTTTTTCAGCACCGATATAAAAAATTCTGAGTATCGACCGAGACAGCGCAGTTTTTTCCTTCTAAAATTAAGTAGAATTTCTATTATGTTGTCAAAAGTACTGGTACTTCAGTAATGAAATTTTGACGTGTGACGATACCAGCATTTCTGTAGTACCGGTAGTACCGAGGTCCGGGAATATTCAGTACCCACTAATAGGCGCTGCTTTCAGTCGCTTCCGTGTTAACCTAAGCACAGGGCACCAGACTAACTCACCGCAAAAAGACTGTTTAAATATGAATCCTGGATGTTCTGCGGGTTTCATTTACCACACACATAAAACACGTGAACTTGAATTTAACGACTTAAATATTCATTTCTACCTCAAATTATACTATAGAATGGCTTCTGAACACTTATAATTTAATATAGTGCACGAAAACTTTATGGTGCTTTATAATGTTTGTGCCTTTTGTGGGGCTTAACAATGACAGAATAGTATACGCACAACATCGGATTCGGATCGGCCTCATCTGACCGATACCCGATCCGGCAAATAATGGCAGTATCGGAGCCGATACCGATACTGAGTATCGGATCGGCGCATCCCTATAAAATACAGGGAATAAAGGATTGTGTCTTGGTCAAAGTACTGTGAACTTATTCCTCAACCATTAAAATGATTTACAAACGGAAGTCTTAAAGGTACAGCAGCAAAAACAGCCTCAGTGTCAGTAATGCCTAGGGAGCCACCAATGTTTACATGGCTATAATGCACATCAGGATACACTGAGGTGTAGAACAATAGTGGAGAGGAAAGAGGAATGATGAAAGGATGTGGAACAGAGGAAGTGCAAGGTATGAGATTTGAGGTCAGTGCTCGACACCTACAGCGTTGTAAACACATCCTGCTTTCCGCCTGAAGGCAAACACTCCATCGGGCTCGTTCTCTTCCTCGGCCTCTGACGACCCAGAATGCATCTGCACAACAGAAACAGGATGTCTTATGCACCGATTGCATAAATTAACCCCTTAAGTGTCACGGGCCCACCGGTGGGCCCAAATCCTTTACATTTTTAAAACAGTAATATCCTATACTAAACCTAAACTAATCTTGACAAACTATATATCATTTGAAAGCTTACAATCTCTAGTTTCGATATTTGGTGATTGATTTTCAAAATAAATTACAGAGGAGCCGTAATTTATCAATTTGCAACAATAATATTTTCATACTCTTAGACCTTTATTTTGAAATAGTGATGAACATGAAAAATCATGAAAGAAGGGTAGAAACCTCAGTTTGTTTTCATTCCAAGAGTTCAAAAGATAGCATCCATTCAATTATTTAAAAAAAAAAAAGGTCTGATTTTTTTTTTTTATATAAAGAAAAAAATTATATGATGTGGCAGGAAGCTAAAACGCACATGCGTGTTCTTTTTATGTTTCTTAGAGGTTGAAATCATATCAAAATCTGCCAAACTTCTCATATTACTTCTGAATAGGATGTCTACTTCATAAATTGTATGAAAATTGTGGAAATAATGGTTCATATCACTCAAAACACATATGGAAATGGAGGCGCCCTTATATGGGCAGTGATGGAGTCTGGTTGTCATCTAGTGAAAAAGTTTGGTACTGCGCCCAAACAAAATCTTACTGAAAGCTCATTTTTTGAGATATCAACCTAAAATTTGAAACACAACTTGTTCAGATTTTTGGCTTTGATTTTTTTGCAGTTTTAGAGTCGCCCAGGTTTTGAAAATATATATTTTATATAAAATATGAATAATTAAATTTTTTACATTGTACATTTTCATAAACTCAAACTTCTATAACCTTTTTTCTGTTTCACTTTCTTAATTTATTTAACTTCTACAAGAATCTGCCAAATGTCTTCTTTAAAACAAGACCAATCTTACGTCTATATTCCAAAGCATTCTTGAATTACAACCATTTAAGTTCGAAATGTGCATTTTCATGTATATTCGAAAAAAGGGGGGTGACACTTAAAGGGTTAAGTCCAAAGTTTACAAACCAACACACAATTAATTTAAAAGTAAAGTGCACAAATTTCTGTGCAACCAGTTGTACAGGTACTTTACCGTTCAAAAGTTCGGGGGTCGCTAAGGGTTTTCTTTAAAGAAATGAATACTTTTATTCAGCAAGAAAGTAAAGACATTTACAGTAAAAACGTTTATAATAGGGCTGTCAAACGATTAATCGCATCCAAAATAAAAGTTTGTTTACATAATATATGTGTGTGTACTGTGTATAATTATTTTGTATATAAATGCACACACATATAAATTCAAGAAAAATATGTTATTTATATATATATATATAAATATATATTTATATAAAATATACATTATATATAGGCTACATTCAGTCTATACACAGTATATACATGCAAATATTTCTTAAATAAACATGCATGTGTGGGTATTTATGTATTAAAACTAATTATACACAGTACACACACATATATTATGTAAACAAACTTATTTTGGATGCGATTAATCGCGATTAATCGTTTGACAGCACTAATTTATAATGTAACAAAATATTGATTTCAAAATAATTATGTTAATAATTATGTTCCTTTGAACTTTCTATTCATCAAAGAATCAGAAAAAAAGGGTATGTTTTCCACAAAAATATTAATCAGCACAACCGGTTTCAACATTGATAATTAGAATTGTTTCAAATCAGCATATTAGAACGATTTCTGAAGGATCATGTGACACTCACCTTGCATCAGAGGAATAAATTAGATTCGAAAATATATTAAAATAGAAAACAGTTTATTTTAAAGTGCAATTTTTCACACTATTACCGTTTTACTGTATTTTTGATAAAATAAATTACGATTTTTTCAAAACCCCCCAAAAAACAGCCCCAAAATTTTGAACAGTACTGCAGTTCTGCCCCCAAATGATGCCGTTGATTAAGCCATTGAAGGCGTTAGAGTAACTCAAAACTTCACCTTTAAACTGTGATATATCTAGTCGAGCAGATTCCCTGTGTGTGTACCTGTGAAAAGGGCTCGTCATCAGAGCTGGGGAAGTCATACTGGTTGAGGTCTTTGGGGTTAAACAGGGAGGGGCCAGTATGCAATGGGGCGGAGAGAGGCAGGATTTTGGGTTTCTTCTCATACTTCCTCTTTGTTCTGACCACCTCTGTCTTTTCAGGCTGAAAGAAAGAGAGATACGGTACATGTAAGTACATGTATTTTCCAGAATATAAGTCACGTGAACCCAAGGTTATTTGTAAAGTGCATTTCCCACAAGCTGGTAGTTTCAGTTTTGCTTTAAATAAATGTATTTAGGCTTTACGTTTATAATAAATGTTTAAAATTAATGCAACTAATTTATATTTGTTTTACACATTTTAATTCCTGTTCTGAATACTGTTAAAATTTAAAGGATTTGTTGTGAAGGGGAACAAAAATACATTTATAAATGTTAATAACAAATAAATATTTCATTTTGTTTATTGATATTTTACACCATTTATGAATATAATAATAAAATGTGACATACACTTATCTGGGGTTTTTTCTCTCTCTCAACAATGCAGTTTTGACATGTTGTGAAGACATGATGTACCCACCTTGGTCTTGTAGTCTTTGAAGTCCATGTGGTCCTGGTGGCGGTACTGACTGCTGCTGGAGAAGGGCATTATGGGAATCTTGTAAACAGGTTTTACCATAGCTAGTGCTTCTGCCATCACCTCTGAACCAAAGTCTGGCATGGTGTTCCTGAAGGGAAAGAGTGGACATTAAAAAAAAACCGCACATTTTTTGCAACTCGTGTTTTCAAACTGTTTATCTTTTTTATTTTTTATGTTGAGAGGTATATTTACTAGGGATGTCCCAATCAAGCTTTTATTTATCTGAGTCATCTGTCAATATCAAGTCTCAAACCAGTATACTTGTATTTTACTTAGAGATTGAAGCACACTTCAAGTACATTAAAGTTATAAATCAATCCAATGTATACAGAGATGTGGCAGGGAGTTTCAAAAAAGCTAATAAAAAAAGCAGCTTAATCTGCCCTGATACCGATACAGGAGACAAGTATCCCAACATATCTCAGTGATTAAAGATGACAAATGAATAATGGAGCCTGATCATGTGCCCTTTTTATGAACAAGCAAGGTGATGCATAATTGCTCATTTAGCCATTAAAAACAAGCCCCTTAATTAGGGTATGCAATGATGCCTAAGCCAATTAAAAATACATGACCCATTCTCATTATGCATGAATGCACACACAGTAAAACACAATTACAGAAGCAATTAAGAAAATTCTAGAGTCAAGCAGGTCCGGCATATTAAAACGCAAAGCAAAGTTAAGCTCAATCATGTACATTCATCATAACAAACACATGCACTCGACACCACTGATCACACTTTCGCAGCTCTGAGAGTTTGTCTACGTACCTCTTTTCCACAACCTCCAATGTGAGGTGAAGCAGTTCTCGTTTGCTCTTTTCTCGCTTCTTGATCATCTCTAAGATGGTGACAGCTCGACTCAGGTCCCTTCTTAATTTGAGCATCTTCTCATAAGACGCCTCGTCATTCTTACGGTTCTGGGGAGTCATGACGGAAAAATGAGTACACTTCATATTAGCAACTACTATTTAGAGGCATTAATTGCATAAGAACACATAGAAACTGAAGTCACTGATTTATAATACTTTAACCTTTGATTTATGTCGAATTGAAGTTTCGACAATCAAAATTGTCAAAATTACTGTTGTTGATACCAATACAAATGAAATTTCACAATTCTTCACATCAATTTCAATACCACTGAAACATATTGGGCCCGTTTACACCTGGTCACTTCATGAATTTTTACTGATCGGAATATTTAGTCTCACTACCTTTAACGAGATGACCGCGTTGAGCTTCAGGATCTGATGACAAATTTTCAGTTTCATTTCAGTAATGAGCGTCGGCTTAATGACGAGAGAGTCAGCAACTCATCTGCAACGGGCCAAATTTGTGGCGAATGTGATGTGTGTTGCAGTACCAGGCGTGTACCAACGCAACGCACTCACACATTTACTTTTTTACCATTTTGGGAGGAGTAAAATTGACATATGTGCCTTCAAAAGTTCGATCCAGTTTCGATTGGAATGAGTCTCAAACCACCTCATGAAGAGGTTTGAGTGATCAGATTTAATTCAGTCTCTAAAGCATTTTGGAGGGCATTTACACACATCAAACGCATGAAGTGACCAGGGGTCTCATTTATAAAACAAATATTCAGACTTATAAAACCGTGCGTACGCCAGAACCTGCGCAGAATTCACTTTATAAATCCCAGTCAGCGGAAGATTGTGCGCACATGCGTCTCCTCCCCGAAATAACCATATATGGAGCTTACAACGCCTAGTTTTACTATGCATATCCTCTTCTGCATATCATTTGCATATGAATATTCATCCACGTGATACCATGTTTAACGGTACAAGACATTAGGAAAATATGAAATACGGATGTGCCGTCACATTACATTAATAAAAATCATTTAGTAGCCCATCCTTGCCTTGCTTTTGAATAAATAAATCAAATAGTGTAAAATACATTTCAGAGATTTTTCTCAATCTTTTCCACTGGCCAAATAGTATTTTTAATTGATTTATATTTATAATGGAAACAGACCTTGTTGTGCATTATTTGTACAAAACTATTTTCTCAGACAATCTGCTAATGATAAGCAATTAGCCTATCTCTGTAGATAAAACACAGGATGCCAGAGGAAAAGTGATCAAAAGCATTGCATCCACAACAAATATTTCTATTTATTGAATATACATTTTTTTTTATAACTTCTCAGTAATGATTTCATGTAGTTTAAGTGTTTAACTCCATTAGAGAATGGCATATTTAATCTAAATGTTTATATCAAAAGTAAAACAGTTTAAATCATTCTTTTATCCATTTAAACTGTTATTGAACATGCACTGTATTTATGATTAGGACACATAGTGAAGATTTACATTTTACGGTACTTAATCTGCCGTTAGATCGGCTATAACATGCGTCAGTTTCACTAAACGGGCCAACGCGCTCGCTGGCGCAGACATTTAAGAAGGGATGGATATTTGCTTCAAGTGATAGGCTTGGTGATAAATGAAATTATTTTTGTATTATCTTTCTGCATTTGTATAATTTTCTGTCTAAAAGTGACCAAAAAGACATTAAACTCCATCTCAGCATCGGTGTTGCCAAACTGCTCCATCTCCAAAACATTTGTACGCATGGGTCAGAGTTTGCGTGCAGGTGCGCAAATCTTCCCGTCAAGTTTGTTTTAATAAATCACAGCTTATGCGTCGAAAGTGATGTACGCCTCTTTCAGGGCCTGTTTTGTGCGTACACAACGGTTATAAATGAGGCCCCAGATGTGTAAAAGTGTGTGTTGAGCACAACTCCTGTTTTAAGAAATTATTCTGGTAAACAGTCAATAGCACATAATAATACAATATACAAATAAAACAATAGCACAAGGACATGAATTAAAAAAGATATGAATCAAGTGAAAAGAGGTTGGCAGTTTCAATTATTCAAGCAGTAAACAAAAAAAAGTAACACACATATATATATATATATATATATATATATATATATACACACACAATTAGCAGTAAAAAAGAAAGAAAGAAAAGTAAAACAAGACATCAACCAACTCTTTCTGGAGATGACTAATTTATATAATACATGCACACATTTTAAAATGTGAATGCCATACTAAAACTGCTACTGTCACTACTTTTTTTCAGTTTAGTGATGCTCAAACATCACTAAACTGCTCACACAGAAGGATGATCAAAGGCAAACTTCACTAAACTCCAAGTCAATATGAGACAGACTTCAAAAAGATAAAGAGCTCGCAGAGCTTTAGCTTTATAAAACAAGAACGTTTGTAAATGCATTAAATGTTTTACATTGTCATTTAAAAAGCATGCGATAAAATGAAGCATGATATTAAAAGGCTGTCTGGAACAGTCTGTTGTACTATAAAAGCATACTAAAACATTTACAACAGACTCCGCCTTCAGTTCACCCCACATGGCTGTCTAGCATTGACCAGTTAGTAGATGTACAAAAATTGTGTGGGCTTCAAGGAAAAACTAAAGTGACAAATACGGCTCCTTTTAGGGCTGACTGATCGATCAAAGTGCCTGCTGTATTGAGTTGCTTTCATCTGTCCAGTCCGTTAGAGGATCAGCATTAAAGGATTAAGAATAAAACATCGACAGGGCCACAGCTCTGACTAGGATCGCTCACCTTTCTCGTCTGCATCTTCTCGGTCCTGCGCCTGAAGGCTACGTAGGGGTCACTGGTACTGGATCCGTCCCGCCTCTCCTGCTTGATAGTTGGGATGAGGGATCCGTTTTTACACAGTTTCCTCTTTCTGCTCCAGTACTCAAACACCTCCCTGATCAGATCGTCATCTTCCTTCAGTAAAAGCTTCGCTTCCTGTAGGGTCACCAGCTGTGGTACAGAAAAATGGCATTAATAATAATAAAACATTATAAATAAAAATATTACATTAATAAATATAACGACAGACCAATATAAATAAATATACACTACAGTTCAAAAGTTTGGGGTTAGTAAGATTAAGTAAAAACAGTAATACTGTGCATTACCATTGCAATAATTGGTTTTCTATTTGAATATATTATAAGTGTAATTTATTCCTGTAATGCAAAGTTGAATTTTCAGCATCATTACTCCAGTCTTCAGTGTCACATGATCCGTTAGAAATCATTCTAATATGCCGATTTGCTGCACAAGAAACATTTTTTAATTATTATCAATGTTATCAATAGTTCACCCATATTTTTTAATTCTGTCATTATTTACCCAACCTTGTGTTGTTGCAAACCTATGAGTTTTTCTTCTGCTAAACACAAAATAAGATACTTTGAAGAATGTTGGTAGCCAGACAGTTGACGGTAGCCATTGACTTACGTAGTATGGAGGGGGAAAAATACTATGGAAGTCAATATCTTCTTGTGTTCAACAGAAAAAAGAAACTCAAAGGTTTGGAACAACATAAGGGTGAGTAAATGACAAATTTCACTGTTGGGTGAACAATATTTATGAAAACCTGTCAGGATTCTTTGTTAAATAGAAAGTTCAAAAGAACAGCATTTATTTGAAATAGAAATCTTTTGTAATAATGTAAATGTCACTTGATCAATTTAATTCATCCGTGGTGAACAAAAAATTAATTCTGGAAAAAATTTAAAGGGGTCCCATTATGCTCTTTTACAAAGTCACATATTTTACATTATTACTGCACCTCTCTCCCCAGTCTGTCCCGAACGCATGGTTTAGTTCTGGTTTCGATAAAGCCCCTCCTTCCAAAATATAAAATGTGCTGTGATTGTTAGCTGGCCCAGTGTGTTGTGATTGGCAGCGCTTAGCGAGTGTTCATGAAATGTCCAGCCCCTTCATAAATGCGAGTTCTACTCTAGTGTAAAGATAAAGGATGACAGCAATTTCAAACCAGATTCAGACCCTGACAATGTTAAAAAACAAGGAGCATCCAGAACGGATTTCACGCAAGGAGTTTGCTAGCACGGATTTCACAGGACGTTTCAGAGTGGTATGTTTTTCTTGTACATTATAGGTATGATGTTATCCACCAACATTCAATCATGATATTTGTCGGAAAACGATGGTTTACAAACAGTAACAATCACAAAAACATGGTTAATTTTCCTAAGGGGCAGTAAACAGCCTTACAAAAGATATAGTAAACAACACTATATCAACACTAATGTTGGCTAGCAGGCGAGTGTAGCAACAACATTCAACTTATAATTAGAACTGTTAATAGAAAACGCAACTTAGATTGTCCCTACAAAGTAGAAACTGCTCCATTTCAGGAGAAGCCTTTGTGTGTTGCCTGCATCGTAGGGATGCGCGGTATTACCGGTAAAGCAAAAATACCGGTATAAATTTCAAACGGTACAATATCATAATTTTGTTCAATTCAGTATTTGATGCGCTGCTGTTTCGAAGATCACCGCTAGGCGGCAGGGCGCAACCTAAACTGACGCGGGTCACGCGAAACCGGCAAACGGTGACAACAGAGGAACACGATGGATCAAACGAAGCTCATTCGAATTTCTACAAGCCCGAAATTAATAAATAGAGAGAGCAGTATGAGTGAAATAAGGCATTACTTTGCCAACAAAACAAAAGTAATGAGAAAAGTGAAGAAACAGATCTCGCACCACTCTGCAAACGGGGAGGCAACACATCAAATCTGCCTATAGCACTTGTCAGTTGCTCATCTCTTGACTTGTTCAAAGAGTTCAGAGATCGACAGGTTAGTCCATCATTCAACTGATTTAATTTAGACTTTTATTGAACAGCGCACATACATAAGAGCTTATCAATTATATATGATACGGTAAACACGAAGGCTCAAATCTGCTTGCATGACACGCTAGAACCAATTAAGTTTAGTCTCATCATTTTTGCACTTTCAAACAAACATATATTAATTGAATTTGAATGAATAAAGAATAAAAAATGTGAATAATATTAATTTTAGTATTAGTGATAGTAAAATTAATGGCATATTAGTGCAGCTGTGGTGACCCCTAGAGCAATAAGCCGAGAGAGGGAGAAAGTAATAATATTACAATTAAGCTACATTTGTCAACATTCATTAGGTAACCTGACCTAACAGTAATATAGCATTTATTAATCTATATCAATCAGTAATTAAAATGACCTAGAAAATTAAATGTACTAATACATGTTTTTAGCATGTTAACATTACTTTATGCAATGCATTAAACTAATATGAACCCAAACAGTAACCAAACCAAGATGAATAAATGCAATAAATGTTGATAAATCTCTGTTGATGCATGACAGCTAATGGTTTACATGTCATTTCATTATTCTATTATTATTATTATTATATGTGAATCTATTATTATAGATATTAACCTATTTTAATTGTATAATTTCAGTGTTTTTTTTTTAAATCAAAATTTAACCTACTGTATATGTTCCCTGACTGAATTTTTTTTTTTTTTTTACAATTTGATACATTTTCTTTGCACATTTGGTAGTGGAGAATTTCAAGTAGTGTTTTTTAAGTGTCACTTAAATTGAGACTTTTTTTTTTTTTTTTTTAAACCTGTGGTATCGATTTAGTATCGATACCGAGGTATTAGGTTCTGGTGTCGTACCGAAGTCAAAATTGTGGTATCGAGCCATCCCTATACTGCATCGTGTTTCTGGAAGCTGTTCTTTTTAAAATGACCAGCGCACAGATAAACATCGACATTATAAATGTTCAGGAACAGTGTTTAAAATAAATTTTAGTACTAATAAAGTTCGTCAGCCTTAGGAAGGTCAAACAAATGAGTTGTGGCAAAAACAGCGTCTCTTTGACATAGCAGCAGCTCATCCAGGTCTCGTCCGCTTTTCTGTGTATTCCGTGGGCGGGGATTATTTAAATAAGGAACATTATGACTTCATAAAGCCCGGGAAAATCACGTTGTAGTCCAAACGAGCCGGTCATTGTCGTTCTTGGAAAGCGAATTCTGATAAAATATCTCCCTTTGGAGCGGACATTGAGCTTTGTAACCTTGCAGACCTTTTTAATGCTCAAACAGCAACATTACCTAAAGTTGAAAAAGTGAAAGCATAATAGGACCCCTTTAACCCTCTAGGCGTCACGGTCGAGTTTACTCGGCAAGATGCGGCACTGAATAAAACGGATGATTTGGTCAAATAGGGTGTCAAATTTCCTTCGGCCACCCCTCCACTAGATGGCAGACATGTCATACTTCATCCCGACTCAAAAAAACGTCATGCTTCTATACAAAATCTTTGAGTTAGAGCGCATTGAATCAGTGCGATCAAAAGCGGAGCTAGTGTGCGAGTGAGCCATTTTATCAGAGCCTCTCCGCAATCGCGGCGACAGTATTGTGGTGGAGACTTTGTCTAATGCCACTGGGTATGTTAGACGAGGTTGAAGTATTCATAGGACAGTTAGGGGCAACGTGGAGGCAGGGTGGGGAGTCGCAATGACAATGACAGTAGTCCGAGCTGTGCACACTCGGCACGCGCGAGGCAGATCTGGCCGCGCTGCTCGTATCATCTCACTCATGATCTGTGCCTTGCCGCGGCGAGTGAGCTTTTGAACTAAACAGGGCTTGTCTACTTGTGTTTGTGTGTCATATGAATGATATATATGTGCCCCATACATGGAATCAGAGTGCCTACTGTATGTAGTAAATGGAAAATCTCTACAGCAAAAGGCCAACCGCTACATGCGTTGTGCGTTACAACCGCTACCATTTATTAGTAATGATTTAGACAGTTTACTACTTACTATTTACCTGAGCATTCAGTATTGTGCACTATGGCATACAGAAGGTGAGGGGCATTTTCGGGGGAAAGAAGTGCTGCATTTTATCATTTAAACATGTGACTTTTCATGAAAATTCTATAATCCAAGATTGCCGCCACCATATGACGTCATAATATGCTAATTAGATGGGAAAATGTAATCCCTACATAAACTTTGGGTCATCCTTAAAAGATAGAGACTTTCTGTAAATTAGAGAAATATTATCACTTTCAAGATAGCCTTTTGAAATTAAGATGTCAAAATCGAATGTTTTAGGAAAAAACCTCTGGCGCCTAAAGAGTTAATAACACAATATATATTTTTTAAGATTATCAGCATTAGTTAACAGCTGTTCGTCTTTTAAATGTTCTACTTCTATTTGGACTTCTAGTTTAAGGATTCCACACAGACATCCAGAATTCAGACAGAAAGGTTTAACAGAATCACTTCAGCTTTTAATTTAAAGTTTTGAGCGCCACTGTCTGAAATCCCCATGGTTTATTTTAATATTTATATGCAGTTCACATTGTAAGCGGTGAATCTTTTTAATAACCTGCTGTCCGCTGCCTTTCTCTAATCTGTCAATCATCTCCTCGAACTGCAGGGCCTCCACCTCCAGCTTCTTTTTCAGCTTATTCACAAAAACATCATCCTCCGAGTCCAAATCGTAGTCCGGCTGCTCCGTATCCAGACTGAAAGCTGTGGAGAGAGACACTGGAGGTTAAACAAGCTCAAACAAAGCTTCGGTCTCCTTTCTGATTTTAGCTTTATGTTTAAAAGTTGTTCGTTTGTTTTAGGGATGCACCGAAATTTCGTCTGCCGGAAATTCTTTTTTTTGGCCAAAGAGAATAAATATAAGCCAAAAATATGCTGCCCCGCCCCTCAGTGTTCGGTGATCAGGTTTCACACTCTCGCAAAGCATATTTTCATGAGCGGCTCCGCTTTTCCGCTCTATGTGTGCGCCGCGCTCTCCGTTCCGTGTGTGTGTGGGCGCGCTGCGCTCTCGCTCTATGTTACGCTCCGTGCGTGTACTGTGCGTCCTGCTGTCACTCACGGCCCAAACGCTCCACTCATGTACTGATCTCATCAGTTATATGCAGTCTGTTGCATATAACTGAATGAAGAATAGTATATTAATATATCGATATTTAATATTATTTTAATATATGGATATGTTACAAAAAAAAAAAAAAAAAGAGTGGTTATTTTATAGGCTTGTAGTTTTTTTTTAAAATTCAGATTCAGTCAAATTATTGCATTTAATTTAAAAGTCTAATAATAATAATAGTTATACAAAAGATTTATATTAATAATTTTCTTATCTTAATTAGTAATTTTCGGTTTCGGCCAAGAATTTATTTCGGTGCATCCCTAGTTTGTTTATGTTTTTATGTTCCTCGGGTCTGACAATATTGCCACTTTTTTATTCTTTGAAGGTTTCATCAAGGTGCAATTTTGTTTCGTTTACATCTACACATCATCAAAAGCCTTTTGCACAGATAAATTGCAAGCACTAGCAAAAATAGCCAGTTTAAAAGAGCATGAGGGAACATGCGTTTAATATTCAAAAGGAGCAAGATTTTGAAACAAACAGTTTTTGACTACTCCACTCAGCAAACCTATACATATTACTAAGCCAGACAAAAAGGTTTAAGTATCACAACTTTTACTGTACAACTAGGGGTGTAACGGTACATGTATTCGTATTGAACCGCTTCGGTTCGAGGCTTCCGATTCGGGTACGCATACAAACCGAACGATTCCTTGGACCATTTTTCCTGCCGACAAAATTCGCGCTGGCGCGACCACCACACCGTTGCGCAACATCAAATGGCAAGCGTAATGAAAGCGGAACGAAACTGCGCTACTCATATTGTGCTTCACGGACCGTTAGTTCGGACCAGCAACATCTGTGCAGCGCGAGCCGATCTCGATCAAGCGACACTGTTACTACACAGCGCTAAGAGATCCAGTAAAGAAAACATTTGAATTCGCCACTGAAGTAATAACATCGCTGCGAGATCTAGTGAGAAGCATTCACATTTCTCCGTTATTAACCGTAGATCTCTATTAGATCAAACAGCGGTGACGTGGAAACCAGGAGAAACATTGTGCCGTGAATGAACTAGTAATATTTACGTCCACAGACCAGCAACATTCACCATAACTGTAACCAGTTTGGCTGGAATAGTGAAATGCTTTCAGTTTCAAGTACTTCACACATCTTTTTCCAGCACTTCAAAACTCAAATATTATATAAATAAATATATGAAGAGTTCAGATGCAAAAGCCTCTAAGTGCCATTTGAAATTTTCTCCTAGAATGATCATTTTTATGAAGCTTGTATATTTCAGTTCAGTAATTTCACTCAAATGACAATTAATAGGTTCATTGCCATTTAAGTGAAATTACTGAACTTAAATATACAAGCTTGATAAAAATGATCATTCTAGAAGAAAATTTCAAATGGCTTTTGCATCTGAACTCTTCATAAATGTTATTTTTAATGTGATGACCAAAACATTATTTGTTCATCCTTCAAAGATGACACCCATTTATAAACCTGAAAGTTTCAAGATGTAGGAAAACTCACTTATTTAAAAAATATTTTTTTCTTTTAAAGGTGCTCTATATAACTTTTCTACTAAAATGAATCCTTTTTTTATTGCCTGTGTGTGAAGGGGTTGTAATCACACATTAAAATGATCCACTTGTCAAGTTTTGCTATTACCTCTGAAGGCCAGTATTCCTATTTCTATGTGAAGTCTCCGGGTCGGATTTACCGCGAAATCCAACGGATGTGACGTGCATGCGCGCTCCCGAGCCTTCTCCTTATATACAGTCTATTGTAGACGGTCAGGGAGTTACTTCCGGTTAAAGGCCCACGTTTTTCGGCTTATATCTCAGTCAATCTTTGATCAATATTCCCAAGACTCTAATCGTTCGTAGTGCTGGACGGGGCCTTTGAAACGAGCCCACCTAGGGCTGGGCGATAAAACGATAACGATATGTATCGCGATAGACACGTGATCGATATCAATAAAAAAAGGTGTTCGATAAAACGTTCGATATTTTTTTTCTTCGTCGGAAGAAACCACAGGTTGCGAAGCAAGTTTGGTTGCATTTATCAAAGGCACTCGCTCTCTGGTAACCTAGCAACGTAGGGAGTGACACGCTAACAGGCAATCATGTAACGTGTCAGTTTGGTTGCGCCATCGTTGTCTCGTGCTGCTGGGTTCCTCTTCAGTAACCGGCGATTGATAAGCAGAAAATGAGTGCCCTTCATCTGCATGCCATGCAGGCTAGAATTGCGAAACATTATTGGATAATTCGCTCTATTCGCGTTTGATGTGAACACAGCATAATGAACAGGCTGCGATGTCAAGATTGCAATGCTGGAGTGTGTGTGTGTGTGTGTGTGTGTGCGGCGCGCGCGAGAGAGAGTAGGCACGGGCGCGAGAGAGAGAGACACGCGGGCGCGATCGAACAGTGGAGACATAAAAACATACTCCGTCATTTTGTTAATACAGGACATCATTCAGTCTGCAAAGTGTTTACTTATATTTGTGTAGGCCTATACTCACAATAAAACACAACATTGTGCTTTTGTCACACTGTATTTCTTGTCAAACTGTAACCTACAACTGTCACACACCGTTTTAAAAGCAAAACATATTTATCCAACCCCTTTGTAAAACAGTCTGTGTGTTCCATCTTTTGGACAATCATCATATCGCATTGGTTTTCATTTCTTGTCCTCAAAACAGAGCACTAATCTGTTTATTTTTAAGTTACACATTGATTAAAAAAGAAAGTGAAATGTGTTGGTAGATTATTTTATACGGAAATCAATTATTTATAATTCTGATGAGAATAAAGTTAGGGTTAATTAAAATTAAGGAAAACAAATATATTGATCTGAAATATAGCAAATTAATTTTAAATTCATTCAGGTACAATTACCAAACATATCTCATATCTATCTTTTTATTAGTTTAATTAATAAACCAATTATATAAAACTATTATCAGTGCACTATAAATAAACTGGTTCTATGCCTTTATTAATAAAACTTATTTAAAAAATACAAGGCTTAAGACTTTTATAAAAATGCCTTCTATATTTCTGTTTTGCTTTTCACTCCATTGTACCGAAATCGTACCGAACCGTGGTGTCTCAAAAAAAAAAATCAAGCAGGGGACACGTACGATCACAAACCCCCACCACCCACGTCCCGCCGCGCCACTGTCACCTTTTTTACTCTGAGGAGTTTGCAGGTCTGATTGTGAATTTAGACTTATGTTTACATTTTAATTATTTGAGTTTTCAATGGTTGTGTTGACATTTCTGTCTTGGGATTGTAATCAGAGGAAGGTTAAGTTTAAAATAAAAATGTTTAAATGTAATATATTTTTTCTCCTGGTCCTTATTTTAAATGGGTCATAAAAAAAATCAATAATTATCGATATAGACCGATATGAAACACTGATATCGTGATACAGTTTTCAGCCATATCGCCCAGCCCTAAGCTCACCCCCGAGGTCCAACTCGCCCGGCTCCCCGAGTTATAGCCGTTCGAAATCGGGGGTCCCAGCGAACGGCGATCCGGTAGGGGGCATCCCCGAGGCCCGCCACTCTAGCGTTCGGGCAAGGGTTCCCCTGGGACCTCCTCCCTCGAATTTGAGCTCTCTGGGTCTTTGCGTTCCAGAGATACGAGCGATTTTCTTCTGAGATCGTGACGTCACCGGCGTCCGCAATTTTGCAGCGCGCACGATGGTTTTCTGCTAATATCTCCGCGAAAACACCACCAAAAACTATGGAACTTATATGGTTCTTTTCAGCTCGACTAGATGGTCCCAACGAGCTCGGTGCTCGCCGAATCCGTCTAGTATTCGCCGAGATATTTGCACAATAGACGGTATTGTCTATGAGTTCGAGCACGAGCGCTCTTGTAAAATTTGGTTGCAATCTAAAACATCACCACTTGAGGCCGCTAAAAGTTACGTAGAGCACCTTTAACAAATAGGAAATTTCTCTGGCATTTCTTACTTTTTGCTGTATCGAAAACGTACCGAACCGTGACTTTAAAACCGAGGTAGGTACCGAACCGTGATTTTTGTGTACCGTTACACCCCGTACAACACTGCAACATTCACCGGTACGAGTAAGTCAATGGGGTCCATCAACTGTTTGGTTTCCGACATTCAAAATATGTGTTCTTTTGTGTTCAGCAGACGAAAACTTCATACAGAATGATTTGAAACAACTTGAGGGTGAGTAAATGACAGAACTTGAGTGAACCATCCATTTAAATAAAGCGTGAATGATTGGGAATCGGCCTTAAAATCTGCATTAAAATCATGAAATTGGTAGTCGTATCGGCTGAAAAAATCCTGCCCAGAGCATCACTATCTTCTGCACAACCTTTCACAGACTAATTTTTCTAAATGGGCTACCACTTTGTTGCATGATAGTCTATTATTATGGTAGCATCGATTTCAGATTTACTGGCTCCTAAATGGCACAAAGACTTTGTCCAAATTAAGCTCCAGTATGGACCAGACAGTGTCTGAAAAGTCTCCAAAAAAGGGTTTTACTTTTTTTTTTTTTTTAAATGAACTCACTTGAGTGAGCGATGGAAAGACCAATTTTGATCATCCTGTATATTTGGCAGATGCCCTCAGAGAACCCAAGAGATGTCTCTTAAACACACTTCCCCATCTGAACAGTGTTCCCACTACAGTTCCCAGTGCCTCATCCTCACTTCCACTTTCCCTCCCCCTTCTTGTCTGGTGTGTGTGAGAGCGTGTGCTCAGACACTCTTTGACAGCAGGACACCTCCTGCTCCTATTACAGACACCCCAGGGGCCGCCAAACTCACTTAAACTCAACCAGTCACTCAATCTAGCCCATAACACACACACACACACTCAAGATAGACGAAACTGCCCGGAAATTAAGTCATGTCAGTTAAATATTAACTACCCCACACAGCGAACCTAAACAAACTAAACCAGACTAAGAGGTATCTAAAAACATGGCACACATTAGGTAGCCTATATCAACAAACAATTGCAATTTTACGAGTAACCGGCAAAATACCGGAAGTGGCGCATTCCACGGACGAGAATCTATGAACCGCATTATTAGCCTGTTTTCTAAGGCTGCACAATGTATTAAACCCATTTTAAACACATACTACAGCATAGATAATGTTATTGAGTGCTTAATGTATTTGCATGCGTGTAGGTTATGTGCATCTTAGTTCACAGATGCTGCTCCACATGAACTTATTCACATGCGTGGAGCGCGTCTCAAACTCCATCTCTGCATATGCTGTGAGTTTGGGTTGCTTATAACGTTCATCTGGGAAGACAATGTGTGCCATTTCATCGGATTTGTAAGGTAAATCATTTATAAACCTACAGCAACACAGGAGAATACATCATATTTTTCTAAATATGCAAACCGTTCATCACTATTTCAAAATAAAAGTTTTTGCATGTTTTGATGTCCACATTTTATTGTTCAAGAAATTACAGTGGCTGTAGCATTTCTATTTTAAAGAAGTTGCCAAATATTAAAGATTAAGTTAACATTTGAATTCAATATTGCTTTTATATTAAACAAGGATTTGATCTACTTTAAATATGTAACATGCATGCAAATCGGGGCAAAAATCTGAACAAAAGTCATGTAGTGTATTCCAGCCTCGACTCATCAATAGGGCTGGGTGTTGAGTTCGATACTTTTTAGGCACCCACCGAAATGCTTAGATACCATCGAGTATCAAAAAATGTCTTCTCGTTCAGTACCAAATTTTGAGCCAGTGCAGCATGATTGGCTGTGGCAAAATAAAGGAAAAACACTAGTTTACACGTGAGGCTGTTGTGTGTAAGCGTCCCATTCCTATATATAAAAGATCAAAGTGTGGCTACATTTCACCAGGTTCGAAGCCAACAGCGTGCGATGCAATATTTGCAACAAGATAATTACTGCCAAGACCGGCAACACAACAAATCCGATGAAGCACTTGACAGTGCACGGAAGAAACGTAAGAGCAGAAAGTTGCTCCGTCTTCAACTGGAAGAATGGAGCATGTCAAAAATTAACCGAAACTCAAAGTACAGGCTACTTGGCTCACAGACATGAGAAATAGGCATATAGAAAGCTTGAAATTTCTCTCTTTAGGCACGAACGCGTGTTTTCACTACACTGCGGAGATGACGAGTCAGCAACGTCAACATCTTTACAGCCAACACTGACTCAGAAAACACTAGTTTATCAATAAACAATTAAAAATGTCACCTTGCTATTTTCCCCCCCAACACATTCATAATCATTACACCGTGTCCTAACTACACGCGACGCGATAAAATTCCAGCGACAGCAAGTGTGTCTGTCCACACTAGACGCGACGCGACTGAGACGCCACACGTTAATCAAATCACAGCCATTCAGAACAGCGTGTGGCCGGAGTCTCTCTGTGAAAGCGCACTGCTGGCCCGCACTCGCATTGGAAATGGGTAAGGACATAATCAAATCAAGAAATATCATTATTAAAAATCAAAACATTAACAAAATATACTCATTGACTAATTTAGTTATGAAGTACAGTTGTATGTTTGCATAGAACTCAGTTTGAACGCTATATTATATGCTTTCAAAATCGGAGGTAAATTATCCATTATCGCTTGTGGCACAGTGACCTATTTTTAACTAAAAATAAATAATGTGGGCGGATCTGTCAGCCGCGACGTCGCAAAAATAGGAACCGTTTCTAAATTAGAAACTTCGCGTGTCGCCGTCGCGTCTGGTTAGGACAAAAACTCTGATTAACATGGAAAAGATACCTTTTATCGCGTGTCGCGGCGTCGCGTGTAGTTAGGACACGGTGTTAGGCTACTTTTGCTTTGCAGCAAGCTTTATGTGTGAGCTTGAGCGCGAGGCATATATTCCACCCCCCATTAAGAGTCATTAAGTCTGTCAAAAAAAAAAAAAGTCAAACTGAAAAAATAAAGCCAAAGTTTTTTTTTTTTTTTTTGGTAATATGTAATCTTGTTAAAACGGATATCATAAAATTGGTATCTAAAAAACGATCGCACAGAAACCGGTATTGAATCGAGGTATCGGTAACTATACCCAGCCCTACTCCTCAACATTTAGTAATTCCATTATCATGTGAACAAAAACACATTTTTTAAAATAAATTATGCAGAATACAGTTTAATAGCCAGAGAGAAAATTTATGGCAGGAAATTCTCTTAATTCAACCACCATTGATGCTCAAAAAGATGCTCAGAACGGTCCATGCATTCAAATAAACAGTTTAAAGGAAAGGGTCATTTCAGGGACATCTTAATCAGATGAGGTGAAAGCACCAAAATGTATAAGACGTGGCAGATGGCACAGCCTGCAATCCACAAACACTCACACAGAACAAAAACAACCACAAAACACCTGCTGTTTAGGAATTGGCAGACAGAATTTGGTAACAAAGGCTTCAATTACTTTGTTTTTCCCATTCAAACACTTCAATACCTGTCCCTCATAACAATCCTTGCTGATCCCACTCTAAAACACTGCTTCATTAAAGAAATACTCCAGTCGTTTTTACATTCGTGTACTCACGCTGTAAGTGAATGAGCTGCTTTGGCATCTTGAAGTCTCCGGGGTAAAGCGAGTCATAGTAGGCGATGTTGCTCTCGGCCTCTGGGACAGGAATCACCATGTTATCCCTCTTTTCTCCGTACACCTGCTGGGCGGAAATCGCCCTCTGGAGATGGTGTTCCTATGGCAACCATAAACAGAGACATATGCTTCAGTAAACATTCCCATTCACAAAGTAGAGGATCATATTGAACCCCCCAAAAAAACGGGTTCTAAAATAATGCACAAGACTATTTTGTCGCATTGTTTATTAGCAGTGTTAGGTCGGATTCATTTTAGCGAATCCATTCAAAAGTTATAATAAAAAAAAGAAAAATGAACCACAATATTCAGATTAAAATTTTGCATTGGTTCTAAACGGTTGTTTATAAACACTTTTCAAATTGTACTGAATGAATCATTAAAGACTCGAATCAAAAGAACAAAATCGTTTCGAACAGAACGTCATTAGTGCTTGCGTATTGCAGAACAACACTGCCATTGGCCAAAGATATTACAAAACCGTTGACAATATGCAGAAGGAGCATGGGATTAGGGCTGGGCGATATGGCTGAAAACTGTATCACGATATCAGTGTTTCATATCGGTCGATATCGATAATTATTGATTTTTTTTATGACCCATTTAAAATAAGGACCAGGAGAAAAAATATATATTACATTTAAACATTTTTATTTTAAACTTAACCTTCCTCTGATTACAATCCCAAGACAGAAATGTCAACACAACCATGGAAAACTCAAATAATTAAAATGTAAACATAAGTCTAAATTCACAATCAGACCTGCAAACTCCTCAGAGTAAAAAAGGTGGCAGTGGCGTGGCGGGACGGGGGTGAGGGGGGTTTGTGATCGTATGTGCCCCCTGCTTGATGTTTTTTTTTGAGACACCACGGTTCGGTACGATTTCGGTACAATGGAGTGAAAAGCAAAACAGAAATATAGAAGGCATTTTTATAAATGTCTTAAGCCTTGTATTTTTTAAATAAGTTTTATTAATAAAGGCATAGAACCAGTTTATTTATAGTGCACTGATAATAGTTTTATATAATTGGTTTATTAATTAAACTAATAAAAAGATAGATATGAGATATGTTTGGTAATTGTACCTGAATGAATTTAAAATTAATTTGCTATATTTCAGATCAATATATTTGTTTTCCTTAATTTTAATTAACCCTAACTTTATTCTCAGCAGCAGAATTATAAATAATTGATTTCCGTATAAAATAATCTACCAACACATTTCACTTTCTTTTTTAATCAACGTGTAACTTAAAAATAAACAGATTAGTGCTCTGTTTTGAGGACAAGAAATGAAAACCAATGCGATATGATGATTGTCCAAAAGATGGAACACACAGACTGTTTTACAAAGGGGTTGGATAAATATGTTTTGCTTTTAAAACGGTGTGTGACAGTTGTAGGTTACAGTTTGACAAGAAATACAGTGTGACAAAAGGACAATGTTGTGTTTTATTGCGAGTATAGGCCTACACAAATATTGTAAACACTTTGCAGACTGAATGATGTCCTGTATTAACAAAATGACGGAGTATGTTTTTATGTCTCCACTGTTCGATCGCGCCCGCGTGTCTCTCTCTCTCGCGCCCGTGCCTACTCTCTCTCTCTCTCGCCACACACACACAGACACTCCAGCATTGCAATCTTGACATCGCAGCCTGTTCATTATGCTGTGTTCACATCAAACGCGAATAGAGCGAATTATCCAATAATGTTTCGCAATTCTAGCCTGCATGGCATGCAGATGAAGGGCACTCATTTTCTGCTTATCAATCGCCGGTTACTGAAGAAGAACCCAGCAGCACGAGACAACGATGGCGCAACCAAACTGAAACGTTACATGATTGCCTGAGCGTGTCACTCCCTACGTTGCTAGGTTACCAGAGAGCGAGTGCCTTTGATAATGCAACCAAACTTGCTTCGCAACCTGTGGTTTCTTCCGACGAAGAAAAAAAATATCGAACGTTTTATCGAACACATTTTTTATTGATATCGATCACGTGTCTATCGCGATACATATCGTCATCGTTTTATCGCCCAGCCCTACATGGGATAGACGTATAGATATTTTGATCGTCATCATGACCAGCTTGATTTCAAACAATTCACAACATAATTTTTTCCACAAAGATGATAAAAACATGCCGCAGTAATCTGCCTTCATTTTCTCCCGGTAACCCCATTTATACAAAAACCTGATCTGACTCAGAAGAGGCAATGCAAGAATCCTTCAAAAACAAAGCCAGTTTGGTCTTTGAGCATCTAACCTGATCATTACAACAAAACTACACCCCAATTACGCAACACTTTAGTGCTTTTCTTTACCTCCCCTATGAATTTGTAATATAGATCAGACCACAAAAGAGATGAGCTGTGGTTTCAGAGAAAATGGCAAAACCATTTTAATGCAATAACCTCAACCGGTTTTCTCAACCTCCCTTAAATAAGTGGGCCATAAACAGGCTGCATAAAACTACTCTAAGAAACACAAGAGCACAGTCTCCAAAAAAGTCCAAATCATTTGGCCAGTTCGCCTGACGTCATGCACCCCAGGAGCTCATCTGAAATGATTACACTTGGCATAAGGAAATCAAATAATAATAAAAAAACATTACGCATGACAGCCTAGAAGCATTTCACCAAAGGACCTCAAACAAGCTTGGTGACGTAATAGCAGTAAGAAAGCAAACAAAACGTCTATTTACTTAAAGTTAACATTGTGTTCCTGCCAGCCATAGTTTAAAAACTAACTTTCAATAGTTCATTAAGTCACAACTCTTTCTCTCGCTCACACACACACACACAAACACGCGCACACACACACACACACCTCGTCTTAAATGACTCAGCTGCGAGCCCTCATTGAAAGGTCTCTCGAAAGGAGGCAATTATCAGCAGACAAAAGCCAGACTTCCTTTGGCACAGTCCTCTGAATAACCTTCGGATTGCAAATGCTCCCCCCGCCGAGGGTGACCCCGTCACTGACCTTAGAGGATCATAATTACAAACAGATGAGGGGAGAGAGAACAAAATGGTCATATAAAACACAAAAAAGCTCTGAAAGAGACTAAAACACGATCTCCAAGTGTTTAACTAGAATCTCTTGTGAGCAAATCCTGATTATGAATTCAGACAGCCATATTTTGTAGTTCTTTTCAGGGGGTATTTCAATTAAATATTTTAGGTCAAAGGGGTTCAGCTGACAAAAAAAAAAAAAAAAAAAAAAAACTTGATTTTTTTTCCCCTAAAGACTGAAGCTTGACATTCACATTATGTAACAAAATACTTTTTTTTAAGACAAAACATAATGCATTATAAATTATATGTCTGAAGCCATTGCAAAAAAAGTGTATTTCAGTTTAATTGCAATTAAGTTATCTAAACTATAAGTCCCAGTCTGCAACACAGTAGACTTGTTTTGTTTTTTTAACCACACAGTGGATTTTTTGTGGTATTAACTAGGGGTGCAACGGTTCAAATTACTCACGGTTTGGTTTGTATCACGGTTTAGGTACGGTTTGGTGCTATGTTCAGGAAAAAAGGACTACTGTTGAATATAAATAAAGAAAATAAGAACAAATAGGCTAATCTATCTACAAGCAACAGCACAAATAAATACAACAGAGCAATGATAAACAGTGCTTTTCAGGTCTCTAAAGCAGTTTTCAGGTACAGAAATTGAATAAAGTAATCACATGTAAAATAACACTGCATGTTTCACGGTAAAGATTAGGTTAATCCTTAAAGTTACAGAAGCTATTAAGTCAAGAGCAGTGAGTGATTTCCTTGTTGGATTAACATTAAAAACACAGACTGGAGGAATATTATCACTTTAAGACATAACACACTGATCCAATGTACTGATAATGTACACGAGTAGGGCTGGGTATCGTTAAAAAATATTCGATATCGATACCGGTTACTTAACGATACGATCGATTACGACACTTTTTCCGATACCAATTTTATGAAATCCGTTTCAACAAGATTAACCTACTACATTATATATTACCTAAAAAAACCTTTGGTTTTATTTTTTCAGTTTGTTGAGTTTTTTTTTTACAGACTAACTCATATTGTTGCAAAAATCGCATCGCACGCTGTTGGCATCGAGCCTGGTGAAATGTAGTCACCCCTTTTATCTTTTACATCTATGGGGGTTGGGACGCTTACACACTACAGCCTCACGTGTGGTATGAGCCACGTCTCTGAGCATAACCGGCGTAAACTAGTGTTTTTCCTTGATATCTCGCCACAACCAATCATGCGGCATGCTTACTGGCTCACTGAAGTTCAAGCACAAGACTGGAAAGAGAACTCAATATAACGGCGCGCTGTCTGAGACGCGGCTTTCCGTGCGCGCTTCGGATGAGTGCACACACACAAATCTTCTCACAGCGCGAGTTCTCATTCACTTCTTCTTGGGCTTGAATGTTTAAAATGGCAAGGCTTAAAAACAAGCGCAAATGAGTTTGATTTAAACACAGATTGCAATGTGTGCTGTTCAGGTCTCACCAGCGCTATCAACACCCAGGAGACGATCACGTAAATGACTGGTCATGTTCGAGCATACAGCACTCGCATTGAACAAAGTTTACAAAGAGTGACCGTTTTGTCCACGTTTGATCATTGCTGTTGTAATGTATTGGGAAGCCAGAATGGGTTTCAATTGACAGAAACATACATTAGCGGAACTTATAATTTACACGTCTGATTTGATATTAGCCGCGGTGCAAGTGTGTGGAGAACGGTAGAGTTAGTTTTTTTTTACAGAGAACCGTTACACCCTTAGTATTAACTCACTGTAGAGCAGAACCTCTGTACTGACTGACACATTGCTACCATTCCATGGTATTCAACATCATATCGCCCTGCCTTAACATTACTTCAATCTAAAGACAATGGAGCATGAAACCCAAATCCACAAGACCAGGATCATTGAATCATCATACACAGTGACCTGCTGTTGGCCTGGCTGATCCAGGAGCAACTGGAGCAACTGATTACTAATGTGACATTGTCCAAAGCGACTTGTAACAGGGATGAACTTATTTTGCTTCAAATTAACCACATTCAGCAGATTACATACTAGCATGGGGCTTTTTCATGTCTGACCAAGATATCTAGAGTGCAGGAAGATGTGAAAGAAAATGGCAATGACACATATAGCCAGGGCTCGACATAAGCAATGGCCCGGGGCCAGTAAAAGAGTATGTCGGGCAAGTTGATTGATTGGCCAGTCACTGGCCCGCGCGGGCCAGTGACTGGCCATCAGCAAAACAAACAGCAAACGTCATACACAGTGGCGCGAAGAGTGTAATGGTGTGTTCACACCGAACGCGAATAGAGCGTCAAATACGCGTCTATCGCGTCTAGTTAGACGCTTGAACATTCGCTCGAGTTCAAATTTTTCAACTTGCGCGGAAGACATTCGCGGCAAACGCGTCGCCCAATTCCCGTCATTCGCAACGCCCGGCGCAAATGATGCGTCTATTCGCGTCTTTGCATTGACTTTGTATGTAATCTACTCGCGCAAATAATTAAATTCGCGTTCGGTGTGAACACACCATTAGTGTTACTTCAGGTTATTTTAACGTGTTAAAATGTCAAAGAACTACGAGGCTGATACGAGAAAGAGGACATTCCCAGTGTCATGGAAAACACAGTAGCCTAGGGCCTACACTGGTAGGGATGGGTACCGAAACCCGGTATTAAACGAGCCCGGGGCTGAATTTTGAAAGACCGCTGTATCGATAAGCTCGGACGTTATTGGCTCTGCTGTCGGTACTGGAGAAATGCACGTAGGCGGGGTGATCATCAGACGTTATTGGTTTGTTTTTTTACCATCTCGCTGAGTCACCCGCCATTTCTGGATATATTAATATTAAACCATTAGTCTGTGATGCATTTTTGCTATTCGCAGTCCAGATAGAGAGAGATCTCTCACGCGGTGCCACAGTGCGCACATCACGACAGCCCAGGTTAATGAGTGACCACAGAGCAGAGGACAGAACTAAACATTCAAACGTTGCACTGTACACTTTAGATCTGTGATATTACTCTGATTTTATTTTAGATTTCGGCTTCCAAAGATTATAGAATATTTGAGGTAAAACCATTAAAAACTATAGCCGCATTCTGTCTAGCGCAACTTCCGTCCCATCGCAGCAGTACGCTGCCATTTCACCTTAAAACTAAAACTTTAAGACAGAATCAGCACGATCGGTGATTGTTGTAAAATGCAGTCTCTACTGTTGCTAAATTGCGGGACGCGTTTAATAATAAAAAGAGCTATTAAAAGCACAAAAATCTGCGCAAGAGATGCTGTTCCAAATGCGGCGCGCGCTCCGAAACATACCGTAACGAGACAAGCAAATTACACATTGAGCTTCATGTGCGCGTCTAAACGATCAAATATGCACAAAAATACGTCAATATTACCGCCTCGGAGATTCACTTTAAACAGTTTATGTCTAAAATGGACGTAGTTATGGAAATATTTGGGAGAAAACCAGTCTAATAAACATGCTGAGGATTGCGCCATTACTGAGAATTAAACAACAAAAGGCAAAAAGAAAATCAGCTCTTGAATGAATAACTTTAGCTTTAATAAGCATAAGTAAGATGAGGAGACTGAGAAAAAAAGAGAGCAGGTATTGACAAATAATCTACTGCAGGCTGACATTTGGTTATTTTTGCATACAGGGGCTCTCTCTTAATTCCTGTACTCCCTTTGCTGTATTGATTAATCCTAATGTATACAATAAATATGCCTACAGTTTAATGGAAAAGTGCTTTTCCTTATATTTCTTTCAGGGCCAGTAAAAATATAGAAGGGGCCACCAAAACTCTGATCTACTGGCCCCGGGGGCCAGTGGGGATTTTTTTTTTAATGTTGAGCCCTGATATAGCCAAATCGTCCTATTGTCAGCAGGAGAACACTGATACACAATATCGTTGGGGGAGGCATTTTTACTCAGGCATATACTCATTTTTTATTATTATTGTTTATTTACACAAATACGCCACGTTTTTAGAATGCCGTGTCATGCACGAGATGCTGCAAAAGATGAGTCACGAGCGCAACAGTTAAAGACGTCTGCCTAGGGCGTGCTTGCATTGATAGATAAGCAAGCACACTGGAATGGAAAAAAAATGTATATTGGATTCGCGCATTAGGTCTTAATGTGACAGTAGTGTTGCTTTCGTCAACGGAAATTATGACTAAATATCGTCGTCAACGAACCTTTATCACGTGACGAAAACGAGACGAGACGCAACGTAAATGCTGGTCATGTGACGATGACTATAACTAAATGTATAATGCAATATCGTTGACGAATAAAAACGAGACTAAATGTGGTTTACAAAATAAAAACTATGCTAAAATGTCTCTTCATTTTCGTTGACCAAAACGAGACGAAATGTTATTTAACGTTATTTCGTCTCGTTTACTTGCATTATTATTATGCAGCATTTCTGTTTCGTGTGTCACTTCAGGGGCTGCATGAGATCGCACTGCGCAGACGCAGGCGACTTCACATCCTCAAGCCCCACTCGCGGCATTATTTAGAAGATGCAGCTGCGCGAGTTACAGCTGTTTGACACACACTCCGTGTGTAGTGCGTATGCGGTGCGTGTTGAGGTGTGTATGCAGGAGCTGCACGAGCTATTTTGCTTTCACATGTGCTCCGTTTGCAGTGCGCAACTGATCTACGGCTGTACCACAATCACAACATTCATTCTCTATTTTTTATTTCAAATCAATATTTTTAGCCTACATCCATTATGTCGCGTTGTTGAGGTAGATACTGTGTGTAGATCTCTGCTCTGCTGTTATGCACGCACGCTCCTGGAGCGCATTGACGGACCGCATCCGCGTGCGTGTGAGCGCTCTAACCATAGGCTCTACATGGGTGCGGAAAAAAATACGGAGTAGCCTATGTGTGAAACAGGCATTAGCATAAACGACAACAAACAAAGTTAAGTCTGACACAGAGAAAGGGATTCGTCTTTGGGAGAAAAAGAAGAAATGACATTTGGAAAAACTTTCATTTCATCATGGGTGTAGGCTACTTCTAACATGTTTGGCTGGTAAAATAAATATGTTGTAAATTCAAATCAGAGCATTTTCCGTGTCTGGAATGGATGTATTCTTGAGTCTATAAGGTAACAATAATATAATAAGATAACAGCAGATAAGATTGTTTGAAATGGGTTTGGCTAAAAGAAAATTTTGGTTTCGTCTATACAATAGGTAGACCTACTTATAGGCTACTATATGGTAGGGGTGTAACGATATTCGAACCGAAAAACCGCGATACAGAACACACGATTCGAATCGCGATACTCTTATTGCGTAACGAACACGCCTCTCCGCGCCCCTTGCTACCCCGGCTCAATGGACCTCATGTCTTGTGTACAGTACACAACGAATTCAGTTTTGTAGCTAACCACCATTAACACCAAATAACAAGCTCCGTGTTTTGTTACTTTCGATAATAAGCAAGGTGTAATCCTTCGAATTCTGTCTATTTGATCACGAAATTCAAACAATAAATGGCGTTTTGGCGCTCTTTGATTTGGCGTGACAGATCGCTGTAGGCCTACTAGGCTCCTCATTTCAAGCAGCAGCGCGGCGCGCGAGTAAACGCGATCATCTCTTCCTCAGTTACAGAATGGACACCTGAAGGTTTGTTGAAAGATACAGTATACTTACTGAAAGGCATCATAACTCGTGTAATCACTTAATCAGTGTTTCAGCAGCGGAAAGACGTCAATAAAACAGCATAGCTTGTCACTAGCATTATATTTACCTCAACAGGCAAGTGATTCGGTGTCCACAACTTCCTATGAATGGTTCCTATAAATGAACTCTTGCACTAAATAAATGCACTATGTTAGCCTATATATTATATTTTACTTAACCTCTTAATGATATCTTGATTATTTAATGTATGTTTAAAATATCTTTCATGAAAATGACAACTGTGTAAAGTATTATATTTCAATAACAAATTAGAGTAAAACACAAGTTAATGCAAAAACTGCCTTATGTTCAGTTTACATGTTTTCATACAATGTGTTGTGTGTTGATTATTATATCTAAAAAATAAATAGCATCTGAATTTAGGTTAAAAGTCTAGGCTACAACCTTTAATGTTATAGTAATGTGCGGCTCCCTATATAGTTTACAGATTTAGCAGATTTTTTTTTAATCCTTGTGAAACGTTTAATTGTAATTGAATTAATTGAATTAATTTCGTTAAACCACTGTTTAAAAAAAAAAAAGAAAAAAAAAGAAGCAATTTTAGCTTTCTAAACCGAACCGAACCGAGACGTCAAAACCGTGGGAAAACCGAACCGTCAATTTTGTGTATCGTTACACCCCTACTATATTGACTGACTGGGTTAAATAGAATACTAAAAAGAGTATTGAAAAAAATACAATTTTCATTGACTAAAACTAGACTAAAATGTCATCAGTTTTCGTCGACTAAAACTAGACTAAAAAGAGTATGAATGTGACTAAAACTAATAAAAACTAAAATGACAGCTTGACACAAAGACTAGACTAAAACTAAAAATTAAAACAGGCCGCCAAAAACAACACTATGTGACAGCAACCTAATATTCCTGCTCTCTGTTTTTAATGTTAATCTGAGTCTGAGGAGGGGCGGAAGAAACAACTCTCTCCAATATATTTGGACTGCAGTACGCATTTCAACCGCTAGCTGTCAATATTACATACGGCACCTTTAACAATATTTGAAATATATAGGAGTAAGGCTAGTAGTTTTTGCTGTCACTTTATTTAAAGGGATACTTCACCTCTGGAAAGATGAATGTGTATTTAAAATGGGTCAGTAGAAATGTGAAATTATTTTTTGAAATTGTAGCCTTCTAGACTGAGAAAAGCCAGAAAAACTCCCAGAATGCACTTGCTTCGCTGCCCTAGGAGGCCACTCCCAAGCCTCGCCCTACCGGTAAGAGCGCAGTTAAACAACAAGGCTAGGCTACTAGTGAGTCTCCGTGACGAGTCTGCTCGGGATTTTGTGATCGTCCAAAATGTCCATGATTAGGTTTTTGCGTTCTACAGTCGCCATTCATCATGTTTACTGTGGCGAGCAGGACGAGGCTAGGGCCGCGGGAGAGCGGCGCGAGGCCGGTGGCGTGATTACTGATGAGCGACACCTGTGAGACGCACCGGTCTCGTATCTCTCACGGAGGAGCGGGAATTTTCTTAGCAATGCTACCGATCACTTGTTTAGCGTTCATGTAAACACGACATTCAGATTCACCAATCGGAATGAATTCAGTTAGATTGAAACAAAAGGTGTGCATGTAAACAATGAACGGCAACTTCTGAAGCACAAGCTGAATCCCAGACATTTTGGACGATCTCGATGGCCGGACACATGTCCGGGAAAAAGAGGATGGTAACCCCTACTACTCCGCTTTCTCCACAGAACAAGAGCCTGCTAGCTTAGCTTCCAAATAAAAGATGGCTGACACTATGTGTACATACTGTGAGTGATATCTATGGGCGGGTTGGGAACATGCGGAACAGCCCCTACTACTGGCTGTAGTCTTTAGCCTCTGGCCAAAAAAATCCTCCGATGACGCAAAATGAAGATTTTTGCGTCATCGGAGGATTTTTTCCAGACAAAAAATACATAAATCTCTCGTCTCAGGGGGATATGAGGGTGGAAAGTAGGGGTGGAACGGTACATGTATTCGTACCGAACCGAAACGGTACGGGCGTCACGGTTTGGTGCACGAATTTACACGGAGAATACACTGTATAAAAATAAATAAAACTCGCGTGAAAATTAATAATGGAATGCGGAACTACTGTTAGAAACGCGGGTTCTTTAGGGACATAATCTGTACCATCGGCTTAGCTCTGAACGCGCGTTCACTTCAAACGTTGGCTTTATACGCGCGTCCTATTCGCTTTGGACTAGCGTCGAACTAGACGCGATAGACGCGAATTTAACGCTCTATTCGCGTTTGGTGTGACCGCATAATGAACAGGCTGCGATGTCAAGATTGCAATGCTGGAGTGTGTGTTTGTGTGTGTGTGTGTGTGTGTGTGGTGTGTGTGTGTGTGTGTGTGAGAGAGAGGCACGCGGGCGCGATGGAACAGTGGAAACATAAAAAACATACTCCGTCATTTTGTTCATACAGATCATTAAACCTGCAAAGTGTTTACTTATATTTGTGTACACTCGCAATAAAACACAACATTGTGCTTTTGTCACACTGTAAACTCTTGTCAAACTGTAACCTACAACTGTCACCCAACCAAAATCTCTCTCTCTCTCTCTCTCTCTCTCTCTCTCTCTCTCTCTCTCTCTCTCTCTCTCTCTCTCTCTCTCTCTCTCTCTCTCTCTCTCTCTCTCTCTCTCTCTCTCTCTCTCTCTCTCTCTCTCTCTCTCTCTCTCTCTCTCTCTCTCTCTCTCTCTCTCTCTCTCTCTCTCTCTCTCTCTCTCTCTCTCTCTCAAAAGCAAAACATATTTATCCAACTCTATTTCAAAACAGTCTGTGGGTCCATCTTTTAGACATTCATCATATCGCATTGGTTTTCATTTCTTGTCCTCGGAGCACTAATCTTACACATTCTACATTGATTAAAACAGAAAATCGAATGCGTTTTTAATGGTAGTATTATTTTATACAGAAATCAATTATTTATAATTCAGATGAGAATAATGTTACATTGTTAATTAATAATGTTAATTAAAATTAAGGAAAACAAATATATTTATCTGAAATATAGCTAATTAATTTTAAATTAATTCAGGTACAATTACCAAACATATCGCAATGTCTTTTTGTCTTTTTATTAATTTAATGAATAAACGAATTATATAAAACTATTGTCAGTGCACTACAAATAAACTGGTTCTATGCCTTTATTAATAAAACTTATTTAAAAAATACAATGCCTTCTGCATTTTTGTTTTGCTTTTCCCTCCATTGTACCGAAATCGTACCGAACCGTGATGTCTGAACCGAGGTATGAACCGAACCGTGACTTCTGTGTACCGTTCCACCCCTAGTGGAAAGCATGGTAATTCGAAAATACTACAGGTTTTTTTACTGATACAAAGCTTAATGCTAAATCCTGAAGTATCCCTTTAAAGTAATGGTCAAAAACACCAAAAACAATAACTGGCCCTATTTTATTTTGTGTATTTATTACGGTACTTTCTTTATGATGGTACCAAACATGTTAAAATTGAACCACTGGCCCGACTGGACAGTAAAAAATAAAATAAAATCGTTAGTGTTGTTGAGCCCTGACGGCTGTTTGAAGCAACAATGCTAATCTTACAGAACATGCCGAGTCATTTACAAAGTCCTGGCATTCTGTCAGGAGAACTAGAGGGAATCAAGCAGGTCAAACTTGTCTGGAATGCTGCCATGACCTCTAGCCTAGACGACACACCGGAATGATACTGGAAGGAGGAAACAATCATCTCTGGGGAAACCGGCTTGCTGGATTGTTGTAGTTGTAAAGCCGACACATCTGCAAAGCGTCCAAGGCCCTATAGGCTACTAACAGTCTAAACAATAACCACAAATCACATTACTGAAAATGCTTGGCAACTGTGACGAAAAGACAAATAAATGTGAATAAAAAGAAATTAATTAGGCTACATCCAACTATATCCAACTGAACTCAAAATCACAGCCCATTTAAAAAATATTTAAAAAAAAAGATGAATAGAGACTGAAAACACCGCTACGTAAAATAAACGTGTAACCTGCCTCTTGGAAAAAAATGAGTTGAGATTTAGAAGAAAAACAGGTATACCAGATGAATATCCAGCATCAGCACACAAAACATTTATTTAACAAATGTTAGTTGACAAAGCAGGAGGAATTTGCGGCTTTCATTGAGGTTTCAGGTGACAAAATAGAGCCTCTCTTCTCTCCTATAACTCAGAAGACAAAATGACAGCTACCAGCAAAGAAACAGTCTGAAAATAAACTTATTTCTTTAAGAAAATTAGAGAAACTCAAAATGACATTGTAAAAGGAAATTCAGAGAGATTTGTGATGTCTTATGCATGTCACACAAGGTTTATTTGGGGTGCGGCAACAAACATTTCAGGTGCATAATGCGGAATGATAAATAAAGATTTTAGACTGTGAGTGTGAATGATAAAAATTTCAGTTTTTCACCATCACAAAAGCTTATTATTTGCTTGTTTTTAAAGCCTTGCCAGTTAAACATTTTTTCGCATGCCATTCTGGCATAAGCTTTTATGAGTGTGTTCACACGAAGCGCACACACACTAAAAGCCTGTCAAACAAAGTAATGAAATAAGTTCTCTTTCGCATCTTATTGCGCTTAAACTGTCAAATACACACAAGGTTTACATAAACAGTCGTTTAAGTATCTCAAGTGAATGTAAACAGTTTGGATGTGTATCAGTTTATTAGATCTGTGCATTAAGTCTTAAACTGACAGCCGCCTAATAAACCTGCTGTCTGTGTCACTAATGTTAATCAAACAACACTCTTTAGCTTAAAAAAGAATCAGTAGGCTATATATTAATTCATAAATGTATAAAGAAAACCGTACAGACTTTTACTGTTTATTAATTTTTTTGAATGCTACTGTTACAGTACACTTCTGTATCTGAAAATATGAATGCACTATTTAATTCCTTATATTGTATTTTTTCTTATTTGTAGGGTTGTCACAATACCATAAACATGTCTTACAATACTTAACCAGCTTTAGTATCGTGATGCCATGCAGTATTGTGTTAACTTGTAATTCAAATCAACAAATTACACTAAACTTTCATAAATACATAGATGTAGGCTAAATGAAAACAGACCAGATTTTCCTCTGAATACTTCATTAATGAGATTGAGTAACTGTCTATTGGTACCAATCAAATGAAATCAGACAAACTAAATTATTTTAAAAATCTGACAGGTGACATTTATATGTGGTATTACTGCACTTGCACTGCTATTACAATTGCATAATGTTATGAGAATAATGTTTTAAATATAAAATATGATTTTTTTTTTTATTAAATAGGCCTACTTTTAGATGGTAAACTAGAGCCGCCAGTAGGTGGCAGCAAGTGTTAATGATTGAGTCACTGAATCCTTCATTTTGTTAAAAACGACTGCTTCATCCAGGAACATAGCAAATGACTTTTAATGAATGGCTCAGCAAATCAGTGATTCGCCCGATTTGATCAAAAACACAGATTCATTCAGAAACAAAACAAAAACAGCACTGTCGAAACATCAGGAGCATTTTTGCCCGCATATCATAAAATGTCCAACCCTGACTGGAGAGCAGTATATTTATAAATAATTTATAATGTTAAAATCACATAATGATGGATGTGATTGAACAGAGTGCAAACCCGCTATGTTGACGAATGGGATTGCATTCTTCTGAATCGTCATCGCAAAGATGTTTCTAAAAACAAACTACACCTTTGTAGGTGGCTACACCTGTTCCAGAAGTGGTCAAATGAGCAACGGAAAACTGTGAGAATACATTCTTATATAAAGAAGATATTATGGTATTGATTAAGTGATGCTTGAGCTGCTATTTTTTCTAATCATTTCAGACCCTTTCTCCTGATAAACTTCAGCCCGAACAACAAAAATGATATGACATTTAAAATATATTATTTTTGTACAGAAAGCTTATAGAGGTTTAAAGGGAACTCAACTATTGCAAACTAGCTACTTTGTAACCTTTGAAAAAGCAGCATATCAGAGCACAGTCAGCACACGCTAATGAAAGCACAATTATAGAGTTATTTATGGTCTCAGAGAGTTCCCACGCTGTTCAGAAAGGAAGTTCTTGCACTTAATATCACCTCCCAGTATTCACAGTAAATCCACTAAAATGGTGGTTTGGGCATTAAAATGACAAACAAATAAAATGTGACCGATACAAAAATAAAAGCCAAAAAAACGTACACATATGGCTAGCCTATATTCTGACAAAGTTTGTCTCAGTGCTTGAAAAACATCTTCGGGGAGTTGTAAAAACGTGTGACCCCTGGCATAACAGCTAGAGAACTAAACAGACAGTAAATTAGATTAATCCAGCCTTTATGGATAACAAAACATTTAACCGCTGGGAAAAACCCACTTTGCCACTCATTCCAAACAATCCGTATGTCAGAGCTTTAACCAGTTAGACACGTCCTACAGTCAATTGCTGTCAGAGAAATTGTCGTCACAAGATTTGAAACGGCTTAAACCGGCTAAGAAACGTCAACTGACATAAAATATCCCCCATAGTAATAGGAAAGCCTGCAAGCATCCACCAATATACAACAAATGGTACAACGAAACAAAACTAAACTGGTTTTCAATTGGTTTTCCAAGAATCCCCGGGGCTTGTTGAAAACCAGAGTCAGAGGGTCACACAGACCACCAGTATTAAGGCTAAGCTATAAGTTGACTTGTAGAGAAAATGCACATCAATCTAGGGCTGTCACTCATTAACAATTATTTTGGTGATTAAACAAAACAAGAAATAATTTTTTTTGTGGTAATAAAAATCGACCTAAGCAAACAGACTAGGAGGCAATAATAATTGGTTCAAATAAAGTATCAAAAGCAAGTAATCATATGGTTTTATTGAACAACATTTAATCAAGTATCGTGACAGCCCTAACTAAAAGTGTAAACCAATGTTTACACTACAGTACACCATTTTCAACTAAAAACATAGGCTAGGGCTATGCGTTTTGGCTGTTTATTTACACGATAGCACTGTCTGTCCCTCTATTGACTCTACGCAACTACCACTTTGACACTTCAAAAGGTTCATAAAGAGTTTGTAAAACTAGTCCAAATTCTCTGAAGAGACTCGATCACTTTATATGACGAACAGATTTCTGTTTATGTTCACTGATCAAAACTTATGTTAATAAAAGCCTAATTTCAATCTGTTCATCATTTAAAGCGATCCGGTCTCTTCAGAAAATTTGGACTAAACCGCTCAATTCATGTGGATTAGTTTTATAATCTCATGAACTTTTTGAAGTGACAGAGTGGTATTTGTGTGGCCTGTCAAATGGATAGACAGGGATAGACAGAAATCTCAGAATTCCTTTAAAATATCTTCATTTGTGTTGCAAGATGAACGAAAGACTTATGGGGTTGAAACGACATAAGGGAAAGTAATTGATTGACAATTTTTTATTTTTGGATGAATTAGGATAACCCTTTAAAAACAAGCACACTTAAAAACTAGGCCTCTCCATTCCAACGAAAGAGCACAAGTGTGAAAAGGCTCTTGACACCCGCATGCACGCTTCATCTTTCACAAGGGCCTCAGGCTTATTTTGTATTTCGATAAAAAAAAAAAATCTCGCATTAATTGAATTCCTCAAACAGAGCATACAATTTAAAAAGAAAAGCTTCGCCCACCAAACAAACAAACAGCCTCAAACATTAAACAGCCACTCTTTATGAACCTCCACATCAAGCAAGTACAAGAGACACTTGACATGTTGCTGTCATAGACCACGTTTACTTGTAAATAATTTTCTGATGTTTGTTCTAATAAAAGATGCACAGATCCAACCCGCACAAAATCAGAAAACCAAGAATATTCTCTTCTGAAAATACTAAAGAAGCTCACTCAGGAATTTAATGATTTCACTAATTTTCATTTACATTCTTTACAATACACCAAATTCTGAATAAGATGCATGTAAATCCAGTAATTGATGCTAGCGGCCCCGGGGCCTAATAAAAATGTTAAGAATCTTATTAAGGGGCCTTCGGCTCAGCCTCACTCTCCAAGGTTCCCACAACTTTAGACATTTTTCATGCATGCATGATTACATGCATTCAAGGATTTTCTGTATAGAAATTGCATTCACAAAGAGCAATTTATAGGCGATAAATATTTTCACAAGCATCACTAGATAGTTTTCTACACAGAAATACCCATGACTTTTCCAAGTGTGGAAACAACGAGAGAATTATTTTAGCTAATTCACTCAAAAAAAGAAAGAAAAATAAATTAATTATTTTATTTACGCAGCCTCACGTTGTTCTAACCATGTATAACTTTTAGAAGAACACAAGAGGAGACGTTAGGCAACATGACAACCTCAGTCACCATTCACTTTCATTGTATGGGAAAAAAAACATGGAAGTGAATGGGAACTGAGGCTGTCAAAACCTAATATTCTCCGTCTGGGCTTCCCAAATTAGAAAGTAAGTCACACAGAATTGGAACAACAACATCAAGGCGAGTAAATTACAGAATATACATGTTTGATCAAATTATCGCTTTCAAATTCGCGGATATTTCCAGATTTCCCACGACAGCGGGAATTCCCGCCCTCTGGCTGCCATTTGTCGCCACTACAGAAAAAGAAAATCCAACAAAATGTCGGTACCTCCACGGTCACATGACTCCTTTTGTGTTTTGCTGCACGATTAGGGTCCGAACGGATTGACACAACCCTACTTT
The DNA here is from genome assembly GCF_029890125.1 of Rhinichthys klamathensis goyatoka. NCBI lineage: Eukaryota > Metazoa > Chordata > Actinopteri > Cypriniformes > Leuciscidae > Rhinichthys > Rhinichthys klamathensis. Next base: position 416,850 of record NW_026607126.1, on the reverse strand, counting down.
CACACCGCAAATAGCCATCAAATAAATCCAACTGTATATACCACACTTTAAATTCGGTGCAAACTGCAAAACGGGTCCAAAACACCGTGTAAAACGGTTCACAAACAGTCGGCCATTTTGTTGCATCCAAACCTGCGCAGACTGACAGAAAAAAAAACAAGTTTGTATCGCAGAAAATCGGAAGTTGCATGGTTAAAATCGTACCGATTCCTCGTCCTTCTCCATGCCTGTGGGCATCTGCGGCACGGCGCGGTTGATGGACGCGTACTCGTGCAGGTCGGGCAGATCCTCGCAGCGGTAGATGGGCAGCGGTTTGAGAGCGTCCAGCGCCCGCGCCCTGAACGACAGTTTACTCATTTTACTCTATAAATCTATCCGATCCCCTCACAATCACCCATAAAACCGCCACAGATCTCATGGAGGAGGGTAGATGGAGTTGGAAAATGAGAAAAAATAATGGAATAGAAGAGATCCAGCGAGGAAAAGCAGAGGCGGGTGTGTGTGTTTTCTCTCGCTGCCTCAGTGCGCCATTCACAACATGGCGGACATTAAAAACTCCTCAGCCGATTGCGTTCTTCCCTCCTCCCTCACAAACTCCCGTGAACGCGCACCTCAACCATTCCTGCACGGCCCGTGCACGCGAGCGCGGTCACGAAACATGTGCACGCGTGCACACATTATACGTATAGGCTAGACCGGTATCAGATATTATTTCATTATTAAGGGGCTTTATTTATCATCCACACAATGTCATGTCACATGCTTCAACTGAATGAATTCTTATAGTTGTTGAATAAAGGCCTATTAAATCGACACAGTAACTGTAAATGAACGCACAAGATATCATAACATATCTTATAATATGTGTTGTTTGAACACACGGTGTATAGGTTACATGTTTAGTTTTATTGCCAATATGAACACATGCACTCATATGAACTCTGGCGCATAGCAAGTATAACTTCAATTCTTATTTTTTCTATTTTCAGCTAGCAGTAGGCCTACTGCTCGGATGCCATATTATTGTGCATTTGGTAAATAAACTGATAGGCATATAAAATACACCCAATGTTGCATTTTCACTTTACAACTCAACATAGACTTGTTTTCTTTTAGCTTGAAACTTTACAATAACTGTATAGAGCATCTTTATGTCACAAACGTGCATTTTGTCAATTATGTTACAATCAGTTTTATCTTGTGTTAGGAGACGGCGCCCTCTTTTGGTCAAATGAAGTTAAACCAATGAAATGAAGTTGACCACTAATTATAAATTCATACTGCCTTAACTAACAAACACTTAAAGATAATTCAAAGCCTATTAAGTTGTCCTCCCCCCAAAAAAAACATCCCATGCAGTCACCACATTAAATTACACAAAATATGAAGTCAAGCAAAGGAATTGTTTACAAGCTGAACAATTACGTTTTACAAGAAAAAAATTATTTCCAAACATAAGAACAAAATGCAGCAATAATGGTTTAAATGGAAACATACATCACAATTTATAGCTTTTAATGGAGACTAAAGCCACGCCATCTTCAGTGTAAACACATATGAATGCTTTCAGAAAACTGAAATGCCATTGAAAATAACACTTCACAGAACAACAGTTTGCAAAGACAACAACACAAGTCGGTTCCACTTTATCTTAAGGTGACGTAGTTACATTGTACTGAGTAATATTAATCAACCACTTACTATAGAGTTACGGTTATGGCTAGTTTTTATTATGCATATGAACTATTATTACTACAGTACATGTAGCCTACCGTGTAACACCTTAAAATAAAGTGTCACCCAAAAGTCTGAATGAAAACTATAGAATTTCTGCACATCTTTATACAATGACATTCTGACTATAATTTCACACCAGTTTATTTGCACACTAATTAAATAATTACGAACACATCCTGATGACTGAAGTTTTTAAATCGTGCAAATAATGACAATTTGAATCACTGACCATTATTTTTAATGAAGAGACCAGAAACTAACAGTAAAGAAATCAGAAAGTGAGAAAAAGAGAAGTGAAAATAGGGTATAAGTGGGCATGCTGAAAGTTGAATATTAAATAATACAATTGCTCATCTGTTATCGGATTAAAAAACAAACTAACAAAAAAAGAAAGACCAATTGGGGCAATCTTGTGCTTAGTAAATAATAATAATAAATGTAACGCATATAGATCGTATTTGCAAACCCACAAAACATTTGCTTGTTGACATGACATTATAAACATAAATTGCTTCTGAGCAGGAAGAGGATTTGAAACTGAGACGCAGTTTAAAAAGCAGGTCGTCTGAAAGGCCAAACTGTCCTTTTCACTGGGTTTGAGAAAGATAACAAGCAAAGAAACCAAAAACAATATGCGTATGTGCCTCAGTGTCTGGGCTGTAAAACTTCGGTAGTTTTTAAATCACTAGTATGAGAGACTCATGAAATAGACAGATTTAGAGATCATTTAGGGTACAACCAGAATCTCAGATCACATTGTAACATACATTTTTGAATAAATATGGCCCTTTTAGTGGGGCATGTTGTCACTTTAATGAGTACATTGTCATAATAGCAATCTGGCGTTTATAGTCACTGCTTTGAGATACTTTAAATAAATGATGATGCATTTGTATGCTTCAAATATCACTTCCTCTACATTTCAAGTTAAAATGCATTCTAAGGTCATTTAAATAGCTTTGCAGATCTAATTTTTTTAATGTTTAAAAAAGCAAAAATGCAAAATTACCGGTAAACAGCAAATAGAGCGATAAAGAAGCTCTGCCTTATATATGATATTATTTATAATGAAGTTTCTAACTATAGATAGCCTACAGGATGCTTTGTCAGTGGTAGTCGAGGCCTCAACTACAATCCAGACAATATATTTCAGCGTAGTCTAATAAACAGTGATATATTGTGAATAATCATACAAATATCTTCAAACAATGCCAAATTAAAGAGTGCAACTCTTCAACACTTTTTGTGCAAATCTTCTGAGGAAACACATCCTCAATGAATGCTGAAGAAACACACATAAGCATATATCTTCCAGCTGAAAAGACGAACATCTTAAAATGGTTTACTAGTTTCAACTGGCCTGGCCAACCTGGTTCTCAGCTGGTTTAGCTGGATGGCCAGCTGGTCTGCTTAAACCCCTTTAAAACACATCAGGCAGGGAGACCAACCGTTTTAGGCTGGTTTAAGATGTTTTTAGTAGGATTATATGTATAAACACATTGTGACTTTAGATTTTACACATATGAACAATGAAAAAAGTACAATTTCCATTTGTGTTCAACTCCAGAGCTCCCAACAGGAAAAAAAAATACAAATCTGGCAACAACACAAGAACAACCCTGATTTAAAGAGGTCCATCTTTAACAGCAATGTAATCATTGTAATGAGGTCAAACAGAAGGTGGAGGGTTTGGTTTATTATACTGATTAAATATTTTATCGGGCAGAAAATACACAATAACAGGCCATTAGATGCCAGTTTATTAACACCTATAAGAGCTCTTGACCAAACAGGAACAACATAATCTGATGTAGAGCTAAAATCTCCTAATCCTTCGATCTAATCATAAAAAAGTTGACTATAATAACACTGAAAAGAGTAACTCACCAGTTTTTCCACTAGGGTGGATGGTGATAATTCATCTTAAACATGTCAAGACCAGATTTCCAAAGCCATACGAGGGGGATTGGGGAGTTGTGGGGAGAAAAGAGGGCATACAGCAAACGCATGTCTAACTCTACAATCATCTTTTTTTTTTGGAATGAGATCTGGATCATTGTTGCGGCAGAAAATCCGTCTTCATAAACCCGATGATGATATAATAATCCGCGCGCTATGATCACCGACGGCCGCAGCGCGCACAGATCCACTGCGCGTTCACTTTAAATTTAACTCAACTCGAGACTGCTGGCAAAAGTACCGACCAAACGTTTGTTTTACGATGAAGTCCAGCTCAGTCCACAGTCCTGGAAAGATCTGGTTGTTCCACTAAAGGGTTAATAAGTTTCGCGTCTTCATTGGCTGGAGAGAGACAGCGATCACCTGTGGAGAGCAGCGGGGTTGGTCGAGCTCTGAGAGAGGCAGGAAGAGAGGTCGCTTCATACAGGGAAACTTAAACACACGCAGGCATTTAGGTGGACATTTTATAAGTATTTATCACTTTTGTTAAGTGTTTTCTTTGGATTGTTTTTTATTATTTTTATTCTAATTTTATATTTTATTTAATTAGTGAATAATTATTTTTGCATCTTCATTGGTTCGAAAGAGACACTGATCAGATAAATTATACTATATTATATATTAATATATAATATGTATAATTAAATATATATATATATATATATATATATATATATATATATATATATATATATATATATAAGTGTTGTCGAAATGATTAATCGTATATCTAAAATAAAAGTGTGTAAATATGTGAATATATATACAGTAGCCTATAAACATATATATATATATATATTATATATCCATATATATACACACACACACACACATATATATTTACAAATTGTTATGTTAGATGCAATTAATTGTGATTAATCAATTTGACAGAACTTATATAGTGCTGTCAAATCGATTAATCGTGATTAATCGCATCTAAAAAATATTTGTATATATATATACATACACACAAACTTATATGTTAGATGCGATTAATAGATTTGACTTATATATATATATATACACTCACCGGCCACTTTATTAGGTACCCCATGCTAGTAATGGGTTGGACCCCCTTTTGCCTTCAGAACTGCCTCAATTCTTCGTGGCATAGATTCAACAATAGGGCTGTAACGATACACCAAACCCACGATTCGATTCGTATCACGATTTTTGACCCACGATTCGATTCGTATCGCGATTCTATCACGGGGTCGGGGCTTGAGGGGGCGGGGCTTGGGGTGAAAAAAAAGAGATTTTAAGAGAAAAAATGTATATACTGGTATTTTTATTAAATAACATTAGGAAAAACCTGTATAATCTGAACACCAAAGAACAATAATAAATATGCAAATTATTAAAATAAACTATGCAGTGTAGGCTGCTGCTTTTGGGTTGTGTTCTGTGCTCCAACTAAATTGATTTCGGGATGGTGCCGTAGGATATGCATCTGCATGTTGGACGTGTTGCCGGTCAATTGAGGAAGCTTATTAAAACACTTACGGCAAATTGTGTGGGTCTTGTTGATTACACCATTGCCATCCCTGTTCTCCACCATGTAGCCGAAATGTTGACATACTGCTGACTGAAATGTAGGCTATTGGGAGGGTCCGCAATCTCTGGGTTGATTTCCATGTTTCTTCACGTTCTTCAAATAGCTCGCGTCACATGGAAAGGTAGTCACGACTCACATGATATGTAACATGTAAAAAGACGCTTACAAGTACATTTTTTTTAAATAGTTGGTTGGGATGAGTCACTGAGTATTTAATTATAGAATATCAAATAGGTTGTGCGATTATTGTCTAAAAAAATCTCCAGTTTTCGGTGCTGATGCGGTGGTGACGCGTTCATGTAACGTAAGGCTGGCACTGCCAATAAAGCACCTATAAGCTTACACAAAGAACCGGCAAAAGTTATGATTATGAATATGTCAAATATAGCAAGGAGACATTTTAATTGTTTATTAGTGTTTTCTGTCAGTGTCAGCTGCAAAGACGAAGTTGCGATGCTGACTCGCGATCTTCGCAGTAGTGAAAAATGCACTTTTCATACGGATTACATAAGCAGAGAGCAGTCTGTTTTCTTTCGTTTTGAATTGTTCGGTTTAAAAGTAGACTATAGGTCTATAGGCTTATACACTGGGTTTCGATTCATATGAGACGAGCTCCAGTTCACGCGCCGGCGCCTCTGTGTCGTGATTATCTGTCTGCTATATTTACTTCTTATTTATTGAATCCAGGCAATTGGTTGATGAAACATTTATTAAAATTGAGATACAATTAATACAAAACGAAATTCAATCTAAAGAAAGTCTTTGTGCTTTCTGTTTGAGGTCTCTGAAAGTTTTAGTGCCGCTTCCAGAGAACTGTCACGACATTGTTTTTTCCTCTTAAATGCAAACACGAAAAATAAAAAAAAAATGAATATTTTATGTTCTGGGGAGAGCCAACCCTTCTTCATCCGGTGGGTAGCCTAGTAGCCTATTACTTTTGGTTTGTACAGTGTAATTTACAAAATTGTATTTTTTTTTTTTTTGCCACCTAAAAATTAAAGATGTTTTGTGTCGCGTCCGTGTACGCGTGTGTATTTCCCTCATATTAAATATAAAATGCATGTGTAGACTTATATTTTTCTAATGTCTGGACATGTACTGGACTTTATTAAGGGAGTAGGTTATGGATATATAAACAGAAGTGTCAATATATTGGTATTAAATGCACTTTCGGAGAATTTATATTTCAAGTTTTGGCTGCAAATTTCACATCCATAACGCTGAAATTGCCAAATTTGAAATAATTTATCCTCAACTAGTTTTGTGGTGTAGGTCTACGTATTTTATAACGTTAACTTCAAATAATACTAATAGTAATTTAAAGATGTGGTAGCATTTGTTCTGTACAGGAAGGATAACTCTGGGAAGTTGGAAGGGTTGTGATCGCGATTCTGCCTTCTCACATCGCGATACAGGATCGTGGACCTGAGTATCGCGATTTCGATTTTATATCGCGTATCGTTACAGCCCTATTCAACAAGGTGCTGGAAGCATTCATCAGGGAGTTTGGTCCATATTGACATGATGGCATCACACAGTTGCCGCAGATTTGTCGGCTGCACATCCATGATGCGAATCTCCCGTTCCACCACATCCCAAAGATGCTCTATTGGGTTGAGATCTGGTGACTGTGGAGGCCATTTTAGTACAGTGAACTCATTGTCATGTTCAAGAAACCAATTTGAAATGATTAGAGCTTTGTGACATGGTGGAAGTAGCCATCAGAGGATGGGAACATGGTGGCCATAAAGGGATGGACATGGTCAGAAACAATGCTCAGGTAGGCCGTGGCATTTAAACGATGCCCAATTGGCACTAAGGGGCCTAAAGTGTGCCAGGAAAACATCCCCCACACCATTACACCACCACCACCAGCCTGCACAGTGGTAACAAGGCATGATGGTTCCATGTTCTCATTCTGTTTACGCCAAATTCTGACTCTACCATCTGAATGTCTCAACAGAAATCGAGACTCATCAGACCAGGCAACATTTTTCCAGTCTTCAACTGTTCAATTTTGGTGAGCTCTTGCAAATTGTAGCCTCTTTTTCCTATTTGTAGTGGAGATGAGTGGTACCCGGTGGAGTCTTCTGCTGTTGTAGCCCATCCGCCTCAAGGTTGTGCGTGTTGTGGCTTCACAAATGCTTTGCTGCATACCTCGGTTGTAACGAGTGGTTATTTCAGTCACTGTTGCCCTTCTATCAGCTCGAACCAGTCTGGCCATTCTCCTCTGACCTCTGGCATCAACAAGGCATTTCCGCCCACAGAACTGCCGCTCACTGGATGTTTTTTCTTTTTCGGACCATTCTCTGTAAACCCTAGAGATGGTTGTGCGTGAAAATCCCAGTAGATTAGCAGTTTCTGAAATACTCAGACCAGCCCTTCTGGCACCAACAATCATGCCACGTTCAAAGTCACTCAAATCAACTTTCTTCCCCATACTGATGCTCGGTTTGAACTGCAGGAGATTGTCTTGACCATGTCTACATGCCTAAATGCACTGAGTTGCCGCCATGTGATTGGCTGCTTAGAAATTAAGTGTTAACGAGCAGTTGGACAGGTGTACCTAATAAAGTGGCCGGTGAGTGTATATATATATATATAGTATAGTGTCTCATGTGCAGAGCTGAATAAAACTGAATGAATGAATCAAACGCAGAATGAAAAGTATGTAATATTTTCTGGGAAGGAAAACTCTTGCTGGGTTACGGTGACTCAGAGTTTAATAATGTCTCAGAACAAGCAATACGAGCCCATCACGGACTTGTCTCAACATGCAGTGAAGGCCTTTTATGACTTTTTACACCCACAAAGCACCTCTGACTGGAAATGATCTGCAATTTACTCTTCACTTCAATTCCACACATTTGTAATTGTCTGACGCTAGAGTTAAATGTGAGTAATATTGACATGGGTTCCCAGAAATGGGTTTTTGAAAATCTTTTGTTTTTTTATTTTTATGATTGGTTTGGTCAGTGTTGTTGATTTAAAGGGTTTCCTGTTACTGCCTTCTCTTTTGTATTAAAAATAGTGAGGATTCATTATACTTATGTTCTTTGTTTAAATTAATTCAAAATCATACAACTGTTGGTTTATTTTTTACATTTTCTGGCCCTGATCTTATTGGGAACGATTCTTTGTGCATGTTATTCCACATAAAAAGTTTTTAATCTTTAATAATAATAACTTGCTCTTCCTCTGAAACAACTTTTTAGCTGACATCATTTTGAAGAATGTGGCATTACAGATGTAATGGGTGTGAAACGCTGATTCATGTTCTTTTTAAATATTTAATTTTAAGTGATTTACATTTTTTAATTATCATAAAAACATGTAACTGCTGCATAGTTAAATCCAACTGCTTTTACCAACCAACAGTAGGCTATATGTGAAGTTGACAGTACAGCAGTGTTGCTCCAGAGCCCATGTTTGTCTGACTCTCATTTATACAGTAAGATGGTCTCTGAGTTATATAACACATTCGCTGGGGGAAAAGCTTTATCTCCCTCCAAAACAAGCGCCTTCTCTGTCCATCTTTGTCTAACAGTCTCTCTTCCTTGTTTCTCTTCTTCTTTCCTGTAGCCTACTCATACTGAAATCCACAATACAGGAAAAGGCATAATGTTCATATGCAAAGTATACTTACCAAGATTCTTTGCTATGAAAAGCTTTTATGCATAAATAACCTAATAACCCTTAGTTTAGCATTCATTTTCACTGAATCTGTTCTGGCTTGCCTTGTTTAAACATGAACTCCAGTAGGTCACTCACACTGTACTTCACCTTGTTGTGATGCAGAATAACAGCGGTCAGTCACGTGACTGTAAGACCTCGATCTCCTTACGCCCTCTAGTGGTCAATAATAGGCATGCGCATTGTCTCCACTTCCTCATGAGATTCATCCTGCAGATGTCCACACATAATACATAATAATAAAACAAATAATTGGATTTGGTGGGTTGCATCAATGTCATGTTCATTTTAATTCACAGTTTAAGGATACAGTTGGCCAGAAATAAACATGTTGTCATTATTTACTCACTGGTCATGGAGTTTTCTTCCATACAATGAAGTGAATGGACACAAGAACTGTCCAGAAATGGCAAAAAAGCACCATTTAAGTAGTTTATACAACTCATGCACTATGTGTGGGAGGCGCCATATGGTGGAGTGGAAGTAACAGCGAGCGAAGGTCAATGAGCAGAATTCGGACTTTTACATTTTGCTTGACCTTTACAGTTATTCGTTTAGCAGATGCTGTTATCTAATTCAACATAAGCAATTCATTTCGTTCATTCATCGACCTTTGACCTTTAATCTGTTATAAGCCAACGGTTCTCAACTGTAGGGTCATGAACCAACTGACCCAACATTGAGTTCTAACCGAAAATAAATAAATACATACATAAAATAATGGTGAAAAATACTCAAATGAGATACTCCCATTTCTATCCCATATAAGGCCTTAGGAGCCATGTTGTTTTAGTGTCATTGAGATACTATTATAGTTTTAATTAATATTTTGAATTTGTTTATATTATATTGTAGTTACATTTTTATTAATTCTGCTGTGTATTTTTTACATTGATATTTTAAAAAAATATGTCTATATAGTTTTTATTAATTTTGATTTCAGATTTAGTTATGCTATTACATCAAGTTAAACTAAATGAAAATAAGAAATATTGCCTTGGAAACTATAGCTAAAGTGAAATAAGTTTTTAAAAACATTTAAATTTTAATAAACGTTCTTTAAATCTACAATTGTTTTATATAGAATTGTTCTAGTCAATCCAGTATAATGCAATTACATCAGAAGTAACTGTAATTAATTTCAGTAAAATTAAGACTAATCCCTTACTTTACCTTTTCAAGGAAAAAAAAAATTAAAATACAGAAATTAATTACTTGTAATGAATTACACAGAACACTGGTTTTAGTTAGAATGATGATGGAGCCAAGTAAAAATGGCAGAAAACCATCAAGCAGTTCTTTTCATTTTTTTCTCATGGTTTAATTGACAGACTGAATTCCTACATTCATAAATAAAGCACAGGAATTCAGAAGCAGCCAAGGTCTTCATGGTTATTTTATTGCTAATTCTGTTTAATGGTCAGGATTTCTTTAGTAGTCATCACACACGCCATTAACAGATATTGAGCTGAGAGCAGAACGGCCCAATGCACAAAACAGCTTTATATGAAGCTGTATATTGAAGATGCTTAAATATTTCCCACCAGACCAAAAGAAAACAGACGCAAAATTAATTAAAAACAAATGGGATGACGATTACATCTAATGGTGAGAAAATGAAAATGTGTCTGTTTGTTTCTCAGTAATATAAGCATAAGAAAATGTTGGTCCTAACAGCATTTTATCACATATCAGAAATATTGCAAAATGATGCATGTATTCGAATAAAGAGACATCATTTTCCTACTTATGTAATGTCAAAAATAAAATAAAAATCCATGCAATTGAATATTTGTCCAACAGAGGGCACTCACTGCCTATTTTTCTTTTTCTCTACAAGGACATTACCAAATCTCACCTTAAAGCTACTTCATAACTCTAAAAACAGTTTTTCATGTCAGAAGAGAGCTAGTGTTGAGGTATGCGGGAGTTTTTGTAAAACATTGACCCACATTATTTCCACTGGTGCTTTCAGAAAGTTCCATGTTTTTTTCAATCAGCACTGTTCAAAAGCCGGTGTCGGTAATATTTTTCTAATGTTTTTGAAAGGAGTTTCTAATGCTCCCCAAGGCTGCATTTATTTGCTCCAAAAATACAGTAAAAATAGCAATAATGTGAAATATTATTACAATTTAAAATAACTATTATTTGAATGCATTTTAAAATGTCATTTATTCCTGTGATGCAAAGCTGAATTTTCAGCATCATTACTCCAGTCTTCAGTGTCTTCAGAAATCATTCTAATATGCTGATTTGCTGATCAATTTAATGTATCCATTGCTGAATAAAAGTCTTAATTTCTTCACACAATCAATCTGCAGGGGCTCTTTGCCAAGTAAAAACAGTAATATGAAGAAAAGCAGGACAGAAAATCTGCAGATCAGACCATTTGAGGTTACACTCCCTTTCCAGTTGCATTTTAGTCCGGTGCGCGATTCTTCAGGGGTGAAAAATGTATATTTTAAAATAAAATAGTGAGTTTATATAATCAGCTCATCCTCATCTGATTAATGAAGGTATAAATGTGGGAGAACCGAGCAGAGGTGCTGATCTGTGCTTTTCTTTTTATAGAGGAGACTTTAAACTCCTTCGCTGTTCATCATGAGTAGGAGAGACTATCAGCAATGCATCATAAATATATTAGTATGGGTGCATACATGATGATAAACCTTTAAAAAAAGGTCTGTATTTCTACATTAAAGCAAATCTACGAGTTTTCAGGGATCATGTGCATTTTTAATCCTTTAATTTTGTTCCTGGAGGTCCAATTATAATGTTAGTCATTTCATGTTCTTTTTCTCTTTTACATGTGAAATGAGTGTCAGCACTTTGGGCCTCTCACATAGAAATCTTGTCCACTGGGTTCACGCTAACCAGTCAAAACTTGACCCTATACTAAGCAGCGATCTTCAGGCACTGTGACCTGTCGCTGTAACCGCAACCCAGAACCTGGCCGTGACCCAGACCTCATCGATACGCGTGACCCAGGAGTAGAGCCCGAGCTGGGGCAGCGAGAGGAGGCCCGTGACGCCCGCCGCTGGAGGTTTCGGGAAATGGAGCGGTGTAGGTTCTTGTTAGAAGAACAGGCTGCCATGCTGACCAGCCACGGATGCTTGAGAGCTTCCTCAGCGGTCATGCGGTGCTCGGGCTCAAGGGTCAGGAGGTGATCGATGAAGCTTTTGGCCAATGTAGATACTGATTTCCATGGCTGAAAGAGAGAGATTGAGAGATTGTCAGTATAATAAAAGTCCATACATAATGTTAATCAAGGTTTTTCACACACACACACACACACACACACACACACACACACACACACACACACACACACACACACACACACACACACACACACACACACACACACACACACACACACACACACACACACACACACACACACACACACACACACACACACACACACACACACACACACACACACACACACACACACACACACACACACACACACACACACACACACACACACAGTTCAGCCAGAGTTGCTGTGATTTGTGAATGTGGGTGGTCATATGTTAATGTGGTCATCAATTGCATGCTCAACTAAACAAAACAAAACAAAACAAAATAGAACAAATACATAGAAAAAAAAAAAATATGGTGCAAATAAAACACCGCTGTCAAACACCCCTGGTTGTTCTGATGTAAACAATGAAACAAAGATAAATATCAGGAATTTTGCAGCTTTAAAAAAAATTACAACCTATATGTAATGCCACTGAAATAACCTAACTGCATACGTGTGCACACCCCTGAACTAATACTATTATCTTTGCTTCATTTTTTGACATCACAAAAAAAAAAAAAAAAAAAAGCTGTTTTAACAGGGGTGTGCAGATTTTTTATATCCGCTAGTGGATATGTATAATACATACACAAACAATCCTAGCCGGGAAAGTTTTGAGTTGTGAAAGTAAAAGTATATTTTTATAACGCATCTTTTGTCTCAAGGAAAATTGTATTCCTTAAAATAACCCCTTCAAATAAAAAAGGAACATTTTAAATTAACACCAATTGTCTGGAGAGAATGTTTTACAGATCCGAGCATGATTCAATAGCCTTGAAAAGACTCCAAAAGTAATGAAATATCTTTATCAGAATCCTTATCTCTGAATCAGTAACTCCACTCTGTAGCTCAGTCCAGCAAACCCTCCAGCCCACACTTTCCCTGCATGAACACCAACACTACTTTCCATTCATTGCTGGTTTTGCATTCAGTCTGTGTTTAGAACAGCATCACATCATCACGGATCTGAGAGCCAACACAGCACATCTATGGCTGTAAATGTCACTGAGTACACACACACACACACACACACAGATTCTGCCTGAATGGAGACCGGACCGCCGGCGTCTGACCACCACTGACCTGTTCTGCCGACGCTTCTGCCTCTTAAGCTGCATTAGATATATAACTTGGCATTTTCGCCTCGTCGCAGTCTGAATGTAAAGACATTAGTCAATAAATGTCACCGGTTTTTTTAATAGATCTGTGACTCACCGCTAATTTGAGGGAGTTTACCATCTCTGGTATCTGAGAAGCTCTCAGAGGAATTTATTTTATGGTAACAGAAAGAAAAACAATAACAGCAAGCGAGAATAAGGGATCGAGCCCTGTGTGAATCAAAAAGATTTTTATAAAAGATGATTCTGACTCTGAATTCTGATTGGATAAGCAAAATACAGGAAGTTGTCACATCACTGGGGTGGGGAGAGGGGTTGGACATGATGTGAAGAATACACTAAATAAAAACAAAATTACTGTAGAAATAATTTAATTCATGATTTTAACCTTTTTCCTAACTCATTATTTGCATGGACTGCAAAAAGTCCGGACATTTTCACAACAAACGGTTTTAAAAGGCAATAACTGGATGCCACATGCTGAAGTAAACATGCAACCTGATGAGGTCACATGACAATGTACCTGTCAAGTTTTGGATTTGAAAATAAGGGAAATTTTCCGGGGCCCACCGCGAGCAGTCCCACCACCCCAACCAAGCTCCAGTATCCCTTACATTTTAAGGCAGGTGTTATAGCCTAAATGAAAACACACACACACACACACACACACACACACACACACACATATATATAGGCCTATGTATGTTAACGTTATGGTATTAAGAGCAGGCTAGTGACAGAGCTCAGATTGGGAATGTTTTTTTTTTTATATACTCCGCCCGGGGTATTATTATTTTTCAATAACGCAGGTTAAAATACGGGATATTTACGGGAAAATCCTAATACGGGAGGACGGCGGGAAAGAAGGGTTAAATACGGGACTTTCCCGGCCAAAACGGGATACTTGACAGGTATAACTATCGCACTGTAAGTAGTCAGCTAGTTTTCCATTCTGAACATACTCTCTCTTTTACTCTCTCTCTCTCTCACACACACACACACACACACACACACACACACACACACACACACACACACACACACACACACACACACACACACACACACACACACACACACACACACACACACACACACACACACACACACACACACACACACACACACACACACACACACACACACACACACACACACACACACACACACAGGGTTTCCATGTTTTATGGGGACTTTCCACAGTCATAATGATTGTTATACTATATAAAATGTATATTCCAGTCCCTAACCCTACCCATCACAGAAAACTTTCTGCATTTTTACATTTAAAAAAAAACATCATTTAGAATAATTTATAAGCTGTTTTCCTCATGGGGATACTCAGAAAGAAAAAGGCACAAAAGCTGTCACTCTCACTGAAGCCCTTTCAAAAGGTACACCTTTGTACCTAAAGAGTGCATATTAGTACCAAAAGGGTAGCCAACATACACTCACCTTAAGGATTATTAGGCACACCTGTTCAATTTCTCATTAATGCAAGTATCTAATCAACCAATCACATGGCAGTTGCTTCAATGCATTTAGGGGTGTGGTCCTGGTCAAGACAATCTCCTGAACTCCAAACTGAATGTCAGAATGGGAAAGAAAGGTGATTTAAGCAATTTTGAGCGTGGCATGGTTGTTGGTGCCAGACGGGCCGGTCTGAGTATTTCACAATCTGCTCAGTTACTGGGATTTTCACGCACAACCATTTCTAGGGTTTACAAAGAATGGTGTGAAAAGGGAAAAACATCCAGTATGCGGCAGTCCTGTGGGCGAAAATGCCTTGTTGATGCTAGAGGTCAGAGGAGAATGGGCCGACTGATTCAAGCTGATAGAAGAGCAACTTTGACTGAAATAACCACTCGTTACAACCGAGGTATGCAGCAAAGCATTTGTGAAGCCACAACACGCACAACCTTGAGGCGGATGGGCTACAACAGCAGAAGACCCCACCGGGTACCACTCATCTCCACTACAAATAGGAAAAAGAGGCTACAATTTGCAAGAGCTCACCAAAATTGGACAGTTGAAGGCTGGAAAAATGTTACCTGGTCTGACGAGTCTCGATTTCTGTTGAGACATTCAGATGGTAGAGTCAGAATTTGGCGTAAACAGAATGAGAACATGGATCCATCATGCCTTGTTACCACTGTGCAGGCTGGTGGTGGTGGTGTAATGGTGTGGGGGATGTTTTCTTGGCACACTTTAGGCCCCTTAGTGCCAATTGGGCATCGTTTAAATGCCACAGCCTACCTGAGCATTGTTTCTGACCATGTCCATCCCTTTATGGCCACCATGTACCCATCCTCTGATGGCTACTTCCAGCAGGATAATGCACCATGTCACAAAGCTCGAATCATTTCAAATTGGTTTCTTGAACATGACAATGAGTTCACTGTACTAAAATGGCCCCACAGTCACCAGATCTCAACCCAATAGAGCATCTTTGGGATGTGGTGGAACGGGAGCTTCGTGCCCTGGATGTGCATCCCACAAATCTCCATCAACTGCAAGATGCTATCCTATCAATATGGGCCAACATTTCTAAAGAATGCTTTCAGCACCTTGTTGAATCAATGCCACGTAGAATTAAGGCAGTTCTGAAGGCGAAAGGGGGTCAAACACAGTATTAGTATGGTGTTCCTAATAATCCTTTAGGTGAGTGTATTAGTACCTAAATGGTACAAATAAACCTTTTTAACGGGTACTGTCGCAGTGACAGCTTTTCCATTTTTTTCTGAGGATGCACAAGGTCAAAAATTACTACTATTGCTACACTTCTGGGGACATTGTCACCACAATGTATGTTTACCAGGGCCACACAGACACACACACACACACACACACACACACACACACACACACACACACACACACACACATAGATATCCAGTAATGACAATTAATCAGCCATGAAATTGACAATTGCAAGTCTGTTGCTGTCAAATGGGTTTTAAAGAGCAAGTTTCATTCAAACACACAGAAACACATAAAAAAAAAAAGAAAGCGTGTACGAGTTTTACAAGAAAACATTAAGGTGCATTAGTCTTGCTGTGGTCTGAACAAAGAATCCAACATTTTCATCAAGGAAATGAGAGAAATCTGACATCAATAAAACATAGTGAGAGCTGAACAACTAACGTTACCTCTAGTGTTCTGCGGTTCAATCTATCATTCTGTCCTTAAGAGCGATTGTGTATTCATGTGGTTAAATATCTATCTGTGCAGAAACATGGGTCCGTGCGCTGCGTGCCTGCATGTGTTTAACCTATAAAGGATGGCCGACTGGTTTCTAATTACACACCAAAGCACAGCATTTGAATTCACTCTGAGGCGCAGATAAAAAAGGAATTCTGCAATGAGGCTTTAATGAAAAAAAGGTTTAGTCCAAAGTTTTTCAACTTTGTTGTGTAGCGTTCTCCAGAGTCATTAATAAGTGTGAGTATAATCTGTGTAGTATTAAATGAGAGAGATGAAATACATTTGCTCTAAATGACCAGGTGTGTTAAGCGCAGAGTGTGTCGCCACTGCGAGATCTTTTGATTAACTTTAACATTAATATACAGGAAATATAAGTAGCCGCAGGGTTTAAAAATAGAATGCAAATGAAAAATCCGTGGAAACATGAATAAATCAGAAACTGTAAGCAAATCAATAACAAAACTGCACATACCAAGTTCTTACAATTGTAGTTTTTATTTTATTATCAGTATTTAAAACCGGCTATGTACTTGCTCAAAAATGTATTTTTAATGCATTTTTAACCCAAAAAAGTTACGGACTGGAGCTTTAAATGCAAACTCAATTAAGACACACCGCAATACTGTGGCTTTATAGCCTGTGTATCTGTGAAAAGGCAAGACACAGTGGATATTAACCTATTTATTATAGTCTCTACCTGTTATATTGTGACTCAGTAGTCTATATATATATATATAAAATAAATAAATAACAATAATAATTCCTTCATGTGCTTGATTACTTGATTTCTGAGCAGCAGGATTATAAAGAGCTTGTAAGTTTATGTTCTTTCTCTTTAAGAGAACAGCAATTATTGTATTGTACTATTGCACCTATAATTTCACAGCTCTAGGGGGTTGGAAGTGATAAAGAAATGTGTGTGTCTGTGTGTGTTTGCAGTTTAAAGGCGATAAAAGCCCTGTGGTGAAGCTCCTCTCCCCTCTCCTTCCTCTCTGATTACCACCTCTAACCTCACACACTCTCTCTCTCTCTCACACACACACACACACACACACACACACACACACACACACACACACCCTTGAGACAAAGCAAGCTGGCATGCTGTGGGTGGGCGCCACACATAAGTCAGGTAGCTGGTGGCTGTTTACACAGGTGACCAGATTTCACCTTCCCACACACACAAACTCTGTTTGCCCTTTACTTTACACTTGGCTGAATGTTTCATTGCTCTGGTTCATTCCAGCTGTCTAAGTGCTGGTGGTCTAGGCCATCACAAGATCATGAAAGTGCAAAAAGAAAATATAAAATATACCACAAAATAGTTGCCCCAAAAAGTATTTGGATACAGTTAGTCAGTTAAAAATGTATTACATGTAATTATGGCTTTAAAACGGAATTTATACATTTTCGGGTCGGTAAGATTTGTTTATGTTTTTGAAAAAGTCACTTAAATCGTGATATAATATTTGGTAACACTTTACTTAAAGCTGCATTTGGTTTGATCCAATGCAATGAGATTAAGACAATTTTAAGTGTTTCTTAATCAGAGATGCAACAATGTATCGGCTATATTTATTAATTAACTGCGTGAAGGCACTGAGTAATGTAGTATATAATGTCTGTTGCATAATCCAAATTTTTTCTCTGGGTAAAATAATGTTGTTTTAAAAAATATTCTTTAGCAAAAATAACCTCTAAATGTTGTAAAGCGGCCAATAGTTAAAATCGTTATCGGTATTAAAAAATCCTATCGGTGCATCCCTAGTCTTATGTGACCAAATACTTTTTAGGCCACTGAATGTGTGCATTTGTACTCATTGTAAGATAACTGTGAGGAAAGGTATTGTGACACTCACATCACCATGGAAACTGAAGCTGCCCCTGAGAATGGCCCTGAAGAGCCTCGGTCGGCTGCTCTGGTCAAAGGGCAGTGATCCGCTCAGCACGATGTAAGTGATGACGCCCAGCGCCCACATATCCACAGCGCTGCCACAGGGTGTCTGAGCCAGCATCTCAGGGGCCAGGTACTCCGGTGTCCCACAGAGTGTCCTCACAGCCCAATCTTTACTCTGACGCCTCTTCTCGAAGTCTACAGCGCTAAAGGACGAGTCGCAGTTCGTGTCGTGAGTTGAGACACTTGTATCTTCCCTGCTTTGATATGAGGCCGGCGTCTTGTCCCAACAAGCGAGCCCAAAGTCTGTTATGATCAAGCGCGAGTCCTGTCCCGGGTGGTAGTACAGTAGGTTTTCAGGTTTGAGGTCCCTGTGGATGACGCCCAGAGAGTGGAGATAGCACAGCCCGCTGGCCACCATCTTCAAGGCTTTGGTGGCGTCCCGTTCTCTGAAGGTTCCTCGGGCGAGCATGCGCTCCAAGAGCTCTCCTCCCGTGGCCAGCTCCAGAACCAGGTAGACGCGATGTGGCGTTTCGAACACCTCAGCCAGGCGGATGACATTGCAGTGGTTCACCCGTCGCAGGACGCCGAGCTCTGCTTGACAGGCCTCGTGACCCTCACGACCTTTGACCTCCAGAAGTTTGATGGCGAAGGGTTGGCGCGAGCGCCGGTGCTCAGCACGAACCACACGGCTGAAGCTCCCACAGCCTATCAGAGCCTTGATGTCATACCTAGAACAGATATAAACACTAGGGTTATTTTAGTATCATTTAGATACTATTAGAGAGTTATTTAAGAGGCCATTTTAGTCTTGATTTTGTTTTAGGGGTCTACTAGAAAAGGTTTTCATGCTTGAAACACATTATTTTTCATATATTTGACACTATTCCAGTTTGCCAGTAACACTCTGTTTAGTTCCTGTCTCTATGAAGCCCCTCCTCCTGAATAGCGCAATGTGCTCTGATTGGTCGGCTGGAGCAGTGTGTTGTGATTGGTCAACCGATTTGAATGTGTTTCAGAAATGCCACAGCCCTTACCATAACTGTGAGTTCAACACAGTGCTGCTAACACAACTTAACCAGGCCTCATGCCTTTTATTTTGCATATGTCTTTGGCAGGAATTATTTAAATGAGGGATATTGTGATAGGTTCATATTCCCGGAAGAAAACTCAAGACTACAATGGAGGCGTTTCAGGGAGTTCAGAAACAGTGACACTGAGAATAACTCATTTTGGAGTGACTTTGTACTTTGTAACTTTGCAGATCTTTGTCATGCTCAAACAGCAACATTACACACTAAAGAAAGTTGAACATTTAAAAAAAAAAAGCATAATAGATCCTTTATATATATATAATATATATATATATATATTACTTAAAGTCTAATTTTGTTTTTGAATTTTTTTTAAAAAATATGTGCCTAAATAATTTATTCATTGTTATTTCAGTTTTATTTCAGTACATGTTAAACTAAATTGAAATCAGAAATGTTTCTGTGGCAACTAGCTGAAATAAAATAAGTTATACAACAAATTATAGTGATTCATAATTAAGTGATTTTTTTTATTATTTCATTTCAGTTATCATTTTTTTTTTAATGGTTTTAGTTTTAGTTAACTATAACTATAACTATTTCTGTTGAACACTGAAGCATCTGCTATGATAGACTATTGTGCTGCTGTAATTGGATGCATCAAATTAAATTACATCTCATTATTTAATAAATTACATTTCATTATTACTTTTAGCCTGATATTAAATGCTGAGAGGGACACTGGTGGACTAATAAATATGATAAAGCATTTCATTATAGCAGAGATCTTTAATTGACATGTCGTGTTTGATATCTTAATTCTGTCATCCAGTCTAAAGTAATAAAGTTTATGGCATTGTCAAGAATTTTTCATAAAGGTTATGTTAGGAATGGAATACTAGGCATATACTATGGCATCTAGTTATTTTACATTATATAAAATGTTAATTCTATAATGTATAGTGTCTTATTTACTGGCAGTCCAAACAAAAAGTGAGTCCTGATTAAGGAAAAAGATTTAACAAACTGCAGCTGAGATTATAACTAATTAATTTGTCACAATGAAAATTAAAAGCGCATTGTGCAATGCAGCACCATGTAAAATTATTTGGAGCTTGTTCACTTTTGTTGTGAATTGTTGTTGTAAAAAGATTCTTGCAAAATGTTGTTTGTGTTACACTGAAGAAAAAGAAAAAAAGAGCTTTCTGAAGGATCATGTGACACTGAAGACTGAAGTAATGGTTGCTGAAAATTCAGCTTCGCATCACAGGAGTAAAAATGACATTTTAAAATATATTACAATATTATTTGTAATAATATTTCACAACATTACTGTTTTTACTGCATTAATAAACGCAGCCTTGGTGAGCATAAGGTACTTCTTTCAAAAATATTAGTAAAAAAATCTTACCAGCCGCAAACTATAACCGTGGTGTATAAAACAATATTTTTGCTAAACTTCAACTAAAATATACCATTACAAATACACACAGAAAATTCAGATACTGTGCACAATAAAGTGTCCATTCTACGTACTGCTCATTCTATTTTTTGCAGTATGGTAGTAGTGTGCTATTCTGAACTCAGTCAAGCACATCATCAGTACCTCGCTGTGACACGTGGATCAAACTTTGAACGGAACTTTGCATTAGGATTCCTCATCCTCTCCTCCAGATGAACCAGTTCCTTGACTCCTTCTGATATTCCTTCTCGGGAAGCTCTTCTACCACTTCTTCTCCTCCAAAGCCAAGCTTGTTGTTTCTCGTCACACTTTTCCCTGTCAGTCTCTTGTTTCTTGAAGTTCACAACAGAGTTGATAAGAGAAAAACATCCATTTTTGGAGGGCTCGGGTAACACTTTGCCAGAACTACTTCCCATTATAAAGACCTTACAGGGCGAGAAGCATGGAAATAATCCATCCAGATGGTGTTAGAGAACTGACACTTGCCTAACTGAATAAAGTGTCACAGATCCTTCTCTTCTCACACAGGGCTGGTTTGGAGGATCATGCGCAGGGAACGGCAGCTGTAGTGCACTTGCACACGACCGGTGCATTTTCAGCACAGGTGCAATAACTCACACCTGAGTGATGTGTGTTTGATCCACGGGCTATATTTCAGGGGCCTTTTAACAACGCTATAATTGCCCTGTAACAGAAAACAAAGGCAGCTTGATCACCTGTGGATGAAACCATTTTTAAAGTCACAGTAAAGTTTGAAAATGAAACGCCTTTTTTATATAGGGTTTTATCTGTAAAAATTGTATGCATGAATCTATGACATAAAATCCATGAGATATTGATAAAAACTCTAAAAGAAACTTACCTCTGAATCATGTATGCATCATTTTATCTTGTCACTCATTCAAAAACGTCAAAAGAGGAAACCATGATTATTCAAAGGGCAAATGTCATGGCACAATTGTAAATAAAAATATTATGTAAAAAAAAAAAGTATATTGCACATAGTCTTATACACTGAAAAATATAAGTAATGTTGCAATTTTTTAACAAAAATATTCTGTTTTCAAACACTAAAGTTATATGTGATGGCACTGTAAGGATTGCTCCAATTTCGCTATACCTTCGTATGACAAAGAATCTTGAATCTTCATGTTCAGAAGCCTGTTATATTGTCATTAAATGAGGGCTCTTAATTGTCTAAAAAAAAAGGGCAACATTTACTGAAAATGCTCCAAGACCTTTCATGTAGGCGTATTAAGATAGGAAGGGAAATATATGGGACATTAATATAAATGCAATATAGCTAGCTATAATCATAGTCAAATACCCACCTATTAGCTCATGCCCAGTTTAATGGTATTTTTTCCAATTATCATTAAAATTTAAATGACAGTCGACCAAAGACTGAACAATTCCCAGTTCACACTTCTTACCGGTCCATAGAAAGGTACAATCCCAAAAGACTGATCAGAGCAGACATGACAGTTCTGTAAATTTCCTGGACTGGACATTCCCTTTCTTAATTTTCCTTTCTGGAGTTCATGACTCCGGCGAGCTGTAATATACCTGCATAATCTGGCTAACAGCTGATCTTTAATCATAAAAAGTACAAGGACGTTTTCCCATCACATTTAAGTGTGCTGTAAATGAAGCCGAATAGAATGAGCTCATTTAAAAGAATCTTCCCATGAAATGAAGCCACTGCTCAGCCTGATAATTCTGCGGCACATTCTGTGGTCAAACCGCCTGGATCCTTATTGGACATAATGAAAACACATCTGGTATGTGGTGCGGACACTATCAAATAATATTAATATAATGAATGCACCTTCAGTACATGAGTCTGACTAATCAAGCCTCAGTGTCATTTCCAATGCCTCCACCAGAGTGCAATATTGAGTTTTCTATGTTTAACAAAGTTGATTGAAATAAATGGATGAAGAGCGTAATTAACTTGTTTTGACTGCTGCGATCATCCATCGTAATCCCCAGATAATCCAAGCCTAATCCATTCCCTAATCTGAAACCTTAATTGCCATGGAAACGTCACAATACCGAGGAGCCCAGCAATTATGGGCAGATTTACACTCATATGAAGTGCTTGTTGTGTTTTGCTTATGATGTCACTTATCAGGCAGCATGATAAATGCAGTCGACACATATGACAAAGTGAATAATCAGACCCATTTATAATCGTTCAGATGGAGTTGGCCAGAGAAACTTGAATTACTAACCTTTGTCTCGTACAAGAAGTCATTAATGATAAACACGAAACGAGCAGGATGGGGTGTCAGTGTCCTGTTTTATGAAGCTCACCACGTGATGTGGGCATATTAACTGCTAGTGTAAAATCCATGCAAGTAGTCAAACAATCTTCAGACTGAATGCTCAAACTGACCCTTACAAAAAAGAAGTTTATTCAAGTGTGCTATTACTAGAAATAATCCATACAAGCTATTACTTAAACTAGAAATAAGGATAGCCAACTTTCAGTCTATTTTTTATGCACTTCTCAGAATGTACTTCTCAGAAATACACTTAAATACTTGACTTATACTGACAGAAAACTTTGTGTAGTCTACTGGTACAAATTAATTTACTTTAAAGTTTGCTTCAAACATACACTGTTAAAGTATATTTTAAGTATAAAAATGAATACCTTCACTGGAAATTCACCTAAAGTAAACTTAAAAGCAGTATAAAACTACTAAAGTAGTTTACAGAGAGTACTTCAAAGTTTACTTTCATTTACTAAAAAAATGTGCTACAAGTATTTAACTAGTAAATTATCATAAGTTGAAAACTATTTTGTGTACTCAAAGGTTACACTTTAAGGATACTTAAAGTATACTTTTATACACTAAAAAGTGGGCCACATTAGTCCCAATAACTGAAATAGTAGGCTACACTTAGAAATATACTATAGTCCATTCATATTATTAGTATACCTACTACATAAAGTATACTTAAAAAAAAATGTCACGGATTGCTCTGATGCTTAAGTAAGATCCAAGCGCAGCTTTATTGAAATATCCAGAATCATAGTCATGCCAGGCAATGGGTCAAAACACTTCCACAATCCACAAAAAATACACGAGACAAGGGAGAGTGCTCAGACATGAGAAATGACAGAGAGAACATGGTATAAGTAGGGTGAGACAAACAATGTAATGACAAACAGGTGAATGCAATAATTCATGATGAGTCCGGGCAAAGGATGGGGACTGAAGTTCATGGCTGAGTGGCAAAGGTCAGAGAAGGAGTGCCCTCTAGTGGTCAACCTGGGCACACCAGCTGGTGACTGTGACAAAAATATCATTCAAATTTACTGAAGTATATACTTGATAAAATTAACTTGAAGTAATCTTATTTTTGTAAGAAGAAACAACTTTGAAACAATTTCATCTTGATAACACTTGAGACTGAACTCAACAGCATGATACAGGGTGGATATAATATAATATACTGTACACTCTATACTGCATACTGTTTTTTACATTTTAAATGGTAAGTGAAACAGTAGGCTTTATTCTATCATAAACGTTAAATAGTATCCTAGTGTCACAATGACTTTGCATGTGGCATCCAATGTGGCATCCATGCTATTTTGCACTTTTCATTAAATATTGTGTTAAAATGCAAAACCCTTGGCAGTCTGATTAAATAATGAGTCAAAAAAGACATGCTAAAATTACTGCAATTACTCATTCAACACTGTAAATGGAAGGTCAAGTATATAGCTTGGAATAGGCTATATTTTTTTATATATATATATTTTTAAACATTTTATATTTATGTATTCTTCTCTTTTATTCTGATTTGTGGTTATGCCATTTTAAATATATTTTTTATTTGATTTTTTCTCCTATGGTTACAATTATTTTATGAAAGCCCCATTGTGTATGTAGTAATGTGCTACAGTATATAAATAAACTTGCCTTGCCTTATATGCACATGTTTAGCAAAATGTTGCAGGCCATTCTGGTTTTATTTGTGCACAGCATATATAGACTAGACCTATATTAGTATTTCAATTCTGAACATAGCCAATGTGATTTAGCCAATCTGAAACATAGTCCAGTTAATCAGAGAACTAGATAATTAGAAATGCTCTCTGCCTGTCAATCATTTTGAATGTTCCAGTTTGGCATATATCGTGTTGGACATGTCTGTGGAGGGCAGGGTTTTGGAGAGATTTTGTATATGATGGAAATGAGCCAAATCACTCACAGCACCTTTAATACTGCTGGCACACACGAACAAACACATGGACCCGAATTCTACTGAAAATAAAGTTAAATCACCGTTCAGATGTTGCTCTCTCTCAGGATGTTGTGCTCTATTGAACTGATTATTGCACTGCCCACTGCAAATAAACCACAGTGTGTGAGTGTGTGTGTGTGTGTGTGTGTGTGTTTATTGCCTCCACCATTAAAGTTTACACTCATCTAGTGCTGCAACACCAAAATGTGATCCTGCTGGAGTACTCCTGTACTTATGAGTAGAAATGTAATGGAATGTATGGAACATTTCTCTGTGACTACCAATAACAGTCCCAGTTTTATTAAATCCAAAATCCGAGTCTTATATTTTTGTCAGTGAGATGATAAGGCTGCCGGGAGAAAGGATAATTCAACCAAAAAGGAAACTTCTGTCATAATTTACTCACCCTCATGCGGTTCAATACCTCTCAGAAAGCTGTCATATGACTTCAAGACTTGCATGAAAGTTGTATGAACTCATTTTAAAATACATTTATAGGACTTTTATGGTGCTTTTTTAAAGCTTGTAAACTGGCTGTGAAAGATATGTGAAGATTCTTCGAAAATCCCCTTGATTCATGGAAAAACTGAACAGAATATGGGTTAAAAATGACATGAGGGTGAGTAAATATTGACAGGGGAAAAAACACAAAGTTTGGGGTCGGTAAGATTTTTAAATATTTTTGAAAGCAGTCTTTTATGCTCATTAAAGCTGCATTTATTTGATCAAAAACAGTAATATTGTGAAAAATCATTACAATTTAAAATAACTGTTTGAATGTATTCCTGTGATTTTCAGCATCATTACTCAAGTCTTCAGTGTCACATGATCCTTCAGAAATCACTTCAATATGCTGATTTGCTCTCAAGAAACAATTCTTATTATCAGTGTCGAAAAAAGTTTGTGCTGCTTAGTTTACCCTATAGTGAAAAAAAAACCTATACCAAAATGTATTTAAAATACCTTTATTTCATACTAAGTATACTATTTAATGACATAGCTTGAGACTTACTGTTAGAAAAATCATAATTAAACTTTTATTTGGAATATTTCTTTACTGAACATTGCACATTTCCTAAAATTAAGCATACAATGTCTTTTAAGATGTATTAGGATAGTATGATTTCTGTATAATATCAGTCTTTAAATGCAAGATATTTAAAGTGTAGCCTACCAAATATATACTTGCAATATGCTTATGTATAGCCTTAGTTGGACCTCAGCACTATTTCTGGATAACTAAAGTGCATTAAGTACAAAATTAGTAGACTTTAAGCATAATAATTGAGTAAACTAACAGTACAGTTGCAGGGTATTTTTATTATGTATTGTACGTAATATGCAAACGTATTTGTAGTGTACTTAGCATAAAATTCATGTATTTCAAATAAGTATATTTATTTTTCACTAGGGTGTATATACACACACATCACTAACCCCAAACATTTGAAAAGTTGTACCTTTTAAAGAGACTAAAAAATCTGATGGAACATGACTAAATTCGTCAGATGAGACATCCTTTTTATATTTTATGGACTCAAAAGGGCTTTAGAAAAAGTGATATTGGCTCACGGTGCTGTTGTAAATACATATCCATTCATCCATTTGCTTTTAATGAACACTTCAAACTATGATGTGCTCTGGGTCTTTCATTTTAGCAAGACTTGTAATTGAAGAATTGATTGCAGGCACCGTAGTTCGTTAGACATCAGTGGGGGAAAAAAGGACTTATTTACCTTTCAGGTCTTAGAGAACTGGACGAAATCAATCACTCGTTCCACCCACTCTCCTGTTCCTCGCATCCATTTGCCTAGTTTTCTTTCTTTCTACAAAGATCTGGTGAGGCTGTTTTTTCCCCTGGTCATCCTGCTGAGCTGCTTCTGCAATAAGGAGCTTGGATGTGGCCCTGCGGCGTGAAAACTAAACTAATCAGTGTGAGGAGTGGGACCGGCACTGGCTCTGTCTACTGCAGCAGAGACTCCTTCGTCACAGCAATGGCCTGTTTCTCTCGGGAGACCCTGATGAATACTTTCATTTTCCTGTGGACAGTCTGTTGGAGGAACAGGAGCAAGGGGAGGTGGGGTTGGAAGAGGTCAGCAGACAAATAGCCCATGATGCCTTGATTGAGCAAATCATGAACATCGCACCAGTCGGTAAAAAGTTGATTAAAGTGACTGATTGCACTGCCCGTGTCTCTTGCTTTATGAAGCCAAGGAGATGTGCAGCTCTCCAATGTGCAATTAATGGACGTTTCTGCTAATTGGTTTCTGCTGGTGTTGGCCTCGGGCAGACCAGCAGGAGGGGTGGAGGCACAAGACTATCAGATGAAAGGCATGTACAACAAGCAGATAACCAGGAAAAGGCATCCATCCGTTTCTGGATCGTGTTGTGTTGTGGCGGTTCTGGTTGTATTTCAGGATGGAGCTTTTGACATCAAGTGACACAAAACAGCAGGCTTTATCAAACAAAAGTGAACAGAAATTTGCATAAAAGTAGATTCGTATTATAGGGTGCAAATTATAGGCAGATACGCAAAGTGTACCCTTCAAAAGGTGATTGTTTAACTTTAACTTTTATTCTGAAAGGATACTTTAAATTGGTCGAAAGTTACAATAATGACATTTATAATATGACAAAAGATTTGTATTTCAAAGAAATGCTGTTCTTTTGAACTTTCCATTCATCAAATAATCCTGAAAATATTTTCCAAATATTAAGCAGCGCAATATTTGTTTCTTGAGCAGCAAATTAGCATATTAGAATAATTTCTGAAGGATCAGTGACACTGAAGACTGGAGAAATAATGATGTAAATTCAGCTTTGCCATCAAAGGAATGAATTACATTTTAAATTGTAATAATATCTCACAATATTATTGTTTGATCAAATAAATGCAGCTTTGATGAGCATAGGAGACTTCTTTCAAAAACATTTAAAAATGTGGTAGTGTATATGTTGTAATGTCTGTCTGTGTTCCTCCTGTCTTTGTGCTTTTGGTTCAGTCCTGTTCAGTTTTCCCGCTCCTCGTTTGTGTTCATGTATACCACGCCCCCTTGTTATCTTGTTTAGCTTGTTTGGCCTTGTATTTAAGCCCTGTGTTTCAGTCCAGTCTTTGTGAGTTCTTGTTGTTGTAACGTTGATGCTGGTTGTTCTGTTCCTGAGTCCTGTTCCCTGTCTGAGTCCTTGTCCAGTTTGAAGTTTGTTTAATAAATTGTGCTGCAAGTGGATCCTGCTTCTTTCTTGTCTCAACCACATCGTAACAGTATATTTATATGACATAGTCAAACAGACAGACAGACAGATGATAGATGGATGGACGGACGGACAGACAGACAGACAGACAGACAGACAGACAGACAGACAGACAGACAGACAGACAGACAGACAGACAGACAGACAGACAGATGATAGATGGATAGACGGATGGACAGACAGACAGAAAGACAGACAGATGATAGATGGATGGACCGACAGACAGAAAGACAGACAGATTATAGATGGATGGATGGATGGATGGATGGACAGACAGACAGACAGAAAGACAGACAGACAGACAGATGATAGATGGATAGACGGATGGACGGACGGACGGACGGACAGACAGACAGACAGATGATAGATGGATGGACGGACGGACGGACGGACGGACAGAAAGACAGACAGATGATAGATGGATGGACGGACGGACGGACGGACGGACAGAAAGACAGACAGATGATAGATGGATGGATTGACGGACAGACGGACAGACGGACAGACAGATGACAAATGGATGGATGGACGGACGGACGGACAGAAAGACAGACAGATGATAGATAGATGGATGGACGGACGGACGGACAGACAGATGACAAATGGATGGATGGATGGACGGACGGACAGAAAGACAGACAGATGATAGATAGATGGATGGACGGACTGACGGACAGAAAGACAGACGGACAGACAGATGACAAATGGATGGATGGACGGACGGACGGACAGAAAGACAGACAGATGATAGATAGATGGATGGACGGACGGACGGACAGACAGATGACAAATGGATGGATGGATGGACGGACGGACAGAAAGACAGACAGATGATAGATAGATGGATGGACAGACTGACGGACGGACAGAAAGACAGACAGATGACAAATGGATGGACGGACGGACAGAAAGACAGACAGATTATAGATGGATGGATGGACGGACTGACGGACAGACGGACAGACGGACAGACGGACAGACAGATGACAAATGGATGGATGGATGGACGGACGGACAGAAAGACAGACAGATGATAGATAGATGGATGGACAGACTGACGGACGGACAGAAAGACAGACAGATGACAAATGGATGGACGGACGGACTGAAAGACAGACAGATGATAGATAGATGGATGGACGGACTGACGGACGGACAGAAAGACAGACAGATCAACATGACATCATGACTTTGCGTAAACATACACGCCACTTTCAAGTCAAGTGGCGTGTTATCTATACGCATTTTGAGCTATCCGCGTGTATGTCCACGCCGAAATCTTTTGCGTGTATGTCTACGCCGTTAAATGTCCGAGTGATTCCGCGTGTATGTGTACGCCGTTAAATGTCCGAGTGATTCCGCGTGTATGTGTACGCCGTTAAATGTCCGAGTGATTCCGCGTGTATGTGTACGCCGTTAAATGTCCGAGCGAAACGAAGCAAAATCTATATCTACATCTGTGGAGCGATATTTCTTTTCCTAGGATGGTAGGAGAAGACTCATAAATGGTATTAACCCCAGTGACGGGTAGGTTTAGGGACGGGGTTGGGGTAGGTCATATATATATATATATATAATACAGTAATATAACGTTAAGTCAAAGGCGTTGATAAACACGCTGAAAAGCGATTATGCGTGTTGATAGCACGCCAAAAATGGAAATACGAATTGGCGTGTCATACATACGCCATTTCATGAGATCAGTCTGGACAGATGATAGATGGACGGACGGACGGACGGACGGTCAGACAGAAAGACGGACAGACGGACAGACGGACAGACAGACAGATGATAGATGGATAGACGGACGGACGGACGGACGGACAGACAGACAGAAAGAAAGACAGACAGATGATAGATGGACGGACGGACAGAAAGACAGACAGATGATAGATGGACGGACGGGCAGAAAGACAGACAGATGATAGATGGATGGATGGATGGATGGATGGACGGACGGACAGAAAGACAGACAGATGATAGATAGATGGATGGACGGACTGACGGACGGACAGAAAGACACACAGATTATAGATGGATGGACCGACGGACGGACAGAAAGACAGACAGATGATAGATAGATGGATGGACGGACAGACAGACAGACAGAAAGACAGACAGACAGACAGACAGATGATAGATGGATGGATGGATGGATGGACGGACAGACAGACAGACAGAAAGACAGACAGACAGATGATAGATAGATGGATGGATGGACGGACAGACAGACAGACAGAAAGACAGACAGACAGATGATAGATGGATGGACGGATGGACTGACGGACGGACGGACGGACGGACGGACGGACAGACACACAGACAGACAGACAGACAGACAGACAGACGGATGGATGGATAGATAGATGGATGGATGAGATCATCTGCAGTACAGGTCTCCATGTTAGTGTTTTTCTAGGAGAGGACATAAGTAAAGTAATGATGCTGAGACATTTGATATCTGAAGAAGGTCTCTAGGTGACAGCGAGGGGGAACATTACCTCAAAGTGGCCAGCTAAGGCCATAACAAGAGTACATATTGCTTCCATACATCTTGGTGATAAAGCGGAGCGCTTCAAAGGGGTTAAAATCACTCCTCGCTGAGATGTTGCATGTTGTGACAAACAAGGAGTGTTTTTAAAGCATTTCTTTCAATAGCCTTGACAGGCCGTGACAGATTAAACCATAACATTTGAACTACGGCAACAGTAAAAAGGCATTCCAATACTATTTCTCCTATTATATTTCATTCACATTAAAAGAAAGTTTACTCAAAGGGGTAAAATTAGTCTGTAGGGAACCATTCAATTAAACACAAGAGATATGCCACTTATGGTGGAGCTTTCAGAAATCTAATATCCGTTCGGCACATCCATCAAGCCGCAGGGCAAACTTATTTAAGCGCAGACCCGTCCAGAGCGTAAAAAGTCTCATGCATTGAAAAGAAGCAAATTTAATTTGAAAACGGGGTTGTCAAATTACTTCAATTATACTGCACCCTGAATTTCCATCACATGGATTGCACCGAATGGATTACGTCTCCTAATTACTGAGGCGCTTTTCAAGGGGAATGATTTCTGTCACTTTGATGTGGTTAAACTTCTTTTTCTCCTGCTTAAGTGCACTGGTTGCTACTGTGAGGCACTTAGCAAGGAAGTAGCTTAAATGTTTAATCATCAAACATTTGCACCTTATTTAACAAACTTGTTTGAGGATCTTCATTCCGTTGCTTTCAATATCGTGGAACTGAAGCGGTTCGGCGAGACGAATGCAACTGTGTCGAGACATGAACTGAATTTATAATCAGCTGGTTTTAAAGCAACCAACACAAGATGACGCTCAAGGAATATTTCCCCTGATTGTTTTCCACCAAAACTCTCAAATCTCACATCCGCATTTGTGTTCAGATTCAAATATGACACTTTGAACGGCACTTCAGGCATAGCAGTGAATAACCACTTATTTCAGTCTGTTATGGTGTGATCCTATGGTTGAAAAAGTGATCTTGAAAGTGTACGTGCTGTGCTCAATTCCATATTTCTCTCTTTTCTTCACTTTCTTCACCAAAGACAGGAAGCTTTTTAGCGCTAGTGCAATCTAATAAAGAGCAAAGCAAGCAAATTAACTGTGCAATTGATGCTTCATCTCTATATTTCATCATCTGTATGTGCCACTGAGAAGTTTGTGGTCAATAAGATTGGTTTTAGAAAGAAATTAATATTTTTACTCTGCAACGAAGCTAAACTGATTTTCCAAAAGGAAATGCTATTTCAAATAAATGCCGTTCTTTAGGATTTTTTATTTAGCAAAGAATCCAAGAAAAAAAAAAATATGACCGTTTCCACAGAAATATTAAACACTGTTTTCAACACTGATGATAAGAAATGTTTATTGAGCAAATCATCATTAGTATATGATTTCTGAAGGATCATGTGACACTGAAGACTGGAGTAATGATGCTGAAAATTCAGCTTTGATCACAGGAATAAATTACACTTTCAAATATTTTCAAATAGAAAACCGTTATTTTAAATGGTAAGCATATTTATTGTTACTGTTTTACTGTATCAATTATAAAATAAATGCAGGCTTGGTGAGCATCTTTATTAAATAACATTAAAAAAAATCTGACGCTTCTTTCAAAAACATAAAAAATATCTTATCAACCCCAAACTGTTGAATGGTACTGTACATTAGGAGTTTCAGTTTAGCTTTAACGTCAAGATAAAATGCATTAAAAGTAAATGGTACTGTCAGCATTCACAATTACAACTTCTTATGACCAATACCAATTATCTTTGTGTTGATATAATATCATGCACACATTTGGAATGACATGAGGGTGAGAAATAATGACAGACTCTTCATTTTTGGGTAAAATATCCATTTAAGAGGAGAACAACACACGCACGCACACACACACACACACACACACGCACGCACGCACGCACGCACGCACGCACGCGCACGCACGCACGCACGCACGCACACACACACACACACACACACACACACACACACACACACACACACACACACACACACACACACACACACACACACACACACACACACAGACAGACACACACACACACACACACACACACACACACACATACACACACACACACCGTAACATTGCTGTATATTAGAATGACATATTGCTACAACAACCATTGAAAAAGCTGATATCCAGCAGAGAGCATCTTATCACAAGAGCACAGTCCCTCTACATTACATCTCATATATTTATCTACATCTCCACTTCCCACATGTCATATTTATTTACACACTTTAACAAGACGGGAGGATCTTCGTGTAAACTCAAGACCTGCAGTTATGCTGTTATGGCCCAACGTGCACCAAGGTCCTTATCCACATTCACTAGCCCAGTAAACCCAACAAGTAAACATACCTGGGGAAAGGGAGGTTAGAGGTGACCTTTACACCATCTTCACTATGATCTGGGGATTTTCCCTTTACTTTGCATTGTGGCTGTATCTGGTACATGCACAACGCATGTTAACTATACATTTTTACATAATTTACTCACCCTCATGTCGATCATGTCGATATATATGTCACAGTGTTTTCATTTAATACTATTACTGTGTCATAGCACAGCCAAGGATGTCTAATATGCCTAGAGAAAGCCATCTGTTAACATTATCTACATTTCAATTGCAGATAAGTTTGAAAGTGTATGATCTGGACGCTGTCATGTTTGCTTCAATTGGCATTCCTTTTTTTTTTTTTTTATCAATCCCATGAGCCTGCAACTCCCTGGCAGCAGATACAGGGAAAACACCAATCCATTTCACACTGTTAAGAGCTCTCTCTCTCTCTCTCTCTCTCAAAAAAAAAAAAAAAAAAATCAGCCAAGCCATAGTACTTTTTTATCCATTCAGGGGTGCGATTTATCGATTGGATACACTGGATACATCTTTTCATTCACTCTAGTTTCTGCTGACTGTTGTCTTGTTAGGTCTGCACCCTAAAGTGTCCAATGTGTGATTTATCCAAAGCCTGCTTCATCCCAACATCACTAATGTTGTGGTATGTGTTGTGGTATGTTAGGAATCTCTCCCCAAACAGCGCAGGGCTCTCTGCAGTCTTTAAACACTCGAGAAACCACTCTCTTATGAAAGCCACTAGATAAATGTAGGAGCCTCTTGTTAAGATGTAGTTTTCTAGGTCAGAGAAGTGATGTGGTCTTGTTCAGCTAGCATCTTGAAACAAGCTGATGAAAAATAAAGGCAGGGGGAAAGAAGAAAAGCTTGTATTGCTTTCATCTAGCTCTCAGTATTAAATTCATATGCTCTGAGAGGTAGCTTTCTTGCCTGTCTTCTTGATTGCAGACTCTATTTGTTGGTGCACCCGGTGCTGTCCAGGGTGCTGAATCCCCAGGGCTCAATAACGCCGCTGTCCGTGGTGCTGAATTCAGCAGCTCTGAGGTCTGTCAGTAATTTTTTTTTAGTATTTTGTGCCATTAATCCTGTAAAACAGAAAATACAACTTCAATTTTAGGGCTATCAATAAGCTCATGGCTTTTATCAAATTATTTAAAAACAAACAAACAAACTAACAAAAAGAAAACAACAGTATATGCATGTTGTCAGTTTATATCAATGTATCTTATTTCAAGTCAAGTCAAGTCAAATATATTTATATAGCGCTTTTCACAATACAGATTGTATCAAAGCTGCTTCACAGTATCAATCAAAACAACTTAACAGTGTTTGTTTATTACTGGAAAAGACATCCAAGTTTGGTAGAGCTGATCAGTGGTATGATGGGTCATTTAATTTGAATATCCCCAACTGAGCAAGCCAAAGGCAACAGTGGCAAGGAACCGAAAAACTCCATCAAGTGACCCGATGGTGTCCTAAAACTCCATCAGATGACCCAATGGAGAAAAAAAACCTTGGGAGAACCCAGGCTCAGTCGGGGCCAGTTCTCCTCTGGCGTTTATGAAGTAGAGGCCGAATTTACAGTAACTGTAAGATTAAAAAATGTATATGAATGCCTGGCTAAATAGATGCGTCTTTAGTCTAGTTGGGAGAACAAGTCTGAGCAACGGACAATATCAGGAAGGCTATTCCAGAGCTTCGGAGCTAAATGTGAAAATGCTCTCCCTCCTTTGGTGGATCTGGATATCCTAGGAATGACCAGAAGCCTCGAATTTAGTGATCTTAAAGAGCGCGATGGATTATAGGGCGATAGAAGATCCGTTAAATAGACTGGAGCTAAACCATTCAGAGCTTTATAAGTCAAAAGCAAGACCTTGTAATTAATACGGCTTGTATGTAATTATATAACTTGTGAGTGATATTTCATACAATTTGCAATGAATTAAAAATTAGTTAAACGTGCCACTTGGATTAAAAAAATAAATACATAAATAAATAAAATAAACTATTCAAAATAAAATAAAAAATTCTAAATAAAATGAAACAAACAATTCAAATTAAATTTTTTAAAATTGTTAAATAATTCAATTAAATGCAATTCAATTTAAAATAAAATAAACAAAATGAAAAATGAAATAAAATGAAGCAAAAATTAAATTTTTTAAAATTGTTAAATAATTCAATTAAATGCAATTCAATTTAAAATAAAATAAACAAAATGAACAATGAAATAAAATGAAACAAACAATTACATTTTTTTAAATTGTTAAATAATTCAATTAAATGCAATTCAATTTAAAATAAAATAAACAAAATGAAAAATGAAATAAACAAAAAATGATTCAATTAGATAAATAAATGTAATGTCTAATTAGGGTGATGAAACAATTTGTTTTCACCTCAATTGTTTTGTATTTAAAGGTAATCATTGTAATAATTGGCACTTTAATAATACTAATGATAATGCTACATGACATCCAGTTTGAGTTAATAAAGAATTGATGTTGATGAAGGCATATTTGAGGCTTACTGATGAGGCTATGGAGGTACATAAGACAAAAAATCATTGAGAAAGAAAAATGTTGAGGAACATAACTGGATTGAATAACACTTCACACTGCCTTCCTTTGATTCATTTAATTTGAATGCAATAAAATGGTATTGCTGTTAATTTTTCACTGTCACCACACGTTTATTTGAGGATTCAATGACGACTAACAAGAATAATGTAAATATTTGTAATGCAGACATAATGATCGCCAAGTTGTTTTTCTGCTTGTGTAATTATAATAAAAGTAGGCTAAGGAAGTTTCGACAGCAAAATAAGTTGTTGTGATTGATTGCATGTGATGTAATACAATTAAAAGAAATTAAGGATTTGCATTTTAATGACATTATTATCATCAGTTAGACGGATTCATTAGTCTTTATTAGTTTGTTATCAGCGCAGACAAGTGCAGTCAGCAGAGCATGAGAAATGTAATGACATGAAAACGCTTCAGTATAGCAACACACACACACACACACACACACACACACACACACACACACACACACACACACACACGTCAAAACGGCACGTAGATATGCTGCGGGGTGTCAGTGAAAGCTACAGAAACTAACTAGAGCTTTAAATGGAACTGTCATAACCTTAGATCATATCACACACACACACCATCATCAACATATCACATCACTTCATATCATCTTGCCTTTTCTTGGCAGACATGGCAATGACAGCTAGCAGATGGGTCAGAGTTGTCATGACGACAGAAAATCATGATCTAGTGACTCAGATAGAAGCACGTATGTGTGTGTTTGGAATGTATATGTTTTATGGCCACCCTCAACTTTATTTTGTATTATAGAACAAACACACACACTTTTACTCTATAGTTATTAGGCTTAATTATAAGCCTTTTTGGTATCTGAACAGGGTTAATTAATGGAGTCAAAGAAGCACCCTCATTTTCCACATTGATTATCATCAATTAATTTAGTGTACACAAGATAAGACAACTCTGTTTTTGACTCGTGTAGGGAATTAACATAATCCCACCATGAAATATTGCAAGTGAAATACCATTCCAAGTCTGAAGTCATATGTTTGTGTGAGGAATGGACTGAAATTTAAGTGCACTTCTGTATATTCAAATGATGCAACAAGCAATAACCAATGACATTATTGATTGAGCAATCAGCATTTCAGGTACCATATTTGAAAGTTTTAAGAACCTGTAGCAAAGGGCTTTTTTTTTAGTGAATAATGCATTGATTTCGGCCTGTTCAAAGCTATGGCTTTATATATGTGCATATGTACTATTTTTCTGGTGCTTTTCTGGTGTGTTTTGATCTTTTTTGAAGCTAAGCAGCTTCAGTTGTTGTTGAATAAAGAAGAACACCTCTGAGATTTTGTGAAACGTCTCTTTTTATGCAAATCTGAGTGAATATGTCCTTTCTAGGTTGAAAATAACATAAAAAACGAATTTTACTTAAAAATTTCCTGCTTAAACATCCCCCCCGTTTGATCACAAACAATCAAAGAATCTCTTTATTTTCATGCTGTGTTTTGGAAAGCAAGAGGAAATTTCCAGGGCATGAAAGATGACATTGATCAAATGCATTCTCACAGTCTTTTCTTTATTGGTATGCGTTGAAGGCTCACGCTTGGCTGTGCACCAAAAAGTGCAATTTTAAATCTATCTGACAACTAGCGTCTCAGCTGGCACATCACTCAGCACCCACACAGTTTGCATCCTCCCCAATGAATGCGCTTAATAGTGAGATGTCCCTCTCCTGCCTGCCCATTGATCATGTGGCAAACTCACATTCTCTCGACTACAACATATTAGGGTCGATGACAAGCAGAAAATGTTACAAATGAGCTCTTACACATTTGTCGGGTAGTGTACCAGTCAGGATGTACAGGGAAGCATCTGTGCAGTGCTTTATTTCTTGTAGTTTTCCTGTAAGTATGCTACTTTACCTCGCTGACTTCCTGGCACTTTCTCTGTTTCATGTTCGCTCCACCTTCTCTTTGATATGCCCTTCTCTTTGATTTCTCTCTCTAATCAGTCATGTGTAACATCTCTCTCACACATCTCTTTCTCATGCACACATTTCGACAACTCTTTTATGAGTACTGTGAATTTGGATATACTTCTTTTGTCACATACTGTTTTTCGCCTACTACTGTATATAGTAGGGAAACCATTTCAGATGCAAGTATGCAACTTCAGATGCAGACTATTACTCACTCATAAACACATTCATTTGTTTCTTTACTGAATCAATCATTGTTTTTGTACAAATTGACTGAGTGAACGATTCAGTGATTCACATGAAGAATCATTTGTTTTTTTTCTGAATGAATGCTTTTGAGCGATTTATTTAAATTAATGATTGAATAACCCACTCATAAAGAAATGCTGGATTCGGAACCACATGCTAGTGTACTATTCTTACTAATTTTACCATATCTTACTATGACAGAAATAGTAAGAGTAGTTACTTGTCGCCACCTACAGGCGCATGGATATAACATGCAGAAAGAGTCACCACCAACTATACACAAACTGTCTGGAAGGCGCAAACACACACATCTTTACGGGTTGAACAGACTAGTGGACTTTAATGGAGATGGTCCTCACTGCAGAACACGAAATCCAGGGGGAGGAGTTGGATCCAGACCCAACTCCTCCCACCTTACATATACCTAAACCTACACATCTCCGCCCCCTGATCCCTAAACCCACCCCTAATCCTACCCATCTCCACCCCCTGATCCCTAACCCCACCCCTAATCCTACCCATCTCCACCCCCTGATCCCTAACCCCACCCCTAATCCTACCCATCTCCGCCCCTGATCCCTAACCCCACCCCTAAACCTACCCATCTCCGCCCCCTGATCCCTAACCCCACCCCTAATCCTACCCATCTCCACCCCCTGATCCCTAACCGCACCCCTAATCCTACCCATCTCCGCCCCCTGATCCCTAACCCCACCCCTAATCCTACCCATCTCCGCCCCTGATCCCTAACCCCACCCCTAAACCTACCCATCTCCGCCCCCTGATCCCTAACCCCACCCCTAATCCTATCCATCTCCACCCCCTGATCCCTAAACCCACCCCTAATCCTACCCATCTCCACCCCCTGATCCCTAACCCCACCCCTAATCCTACCCATCTCCGCCCCCTGATCCCTAACCCCACCCCTAATCCTACCCATCTCCGCCCCCTGATCCCTAACCCCACCCCTAATCCTACCCATCTCCGCCCCCTGATCCCTAACCCCACCCCTAATCCTACCCATCTCCGCCCCCTGATCCCTAACCCCACCCCTAATCCTACCCATCTCCGCCCCCTGATCCCTAACCCCACCCCTAATCCTACCCATCTCCGCCCCCTGATCCCTAACCCCACCCCTAATCCTACCCATCCCCGCCCCCTGATCCCTAACCCCACCCCTAATCCTACCCATCTCCGCCCCCTGATCCCTAACCCCACCCCTAATCCTACCCATCTCCGCCCCCTGATCCCTAACCCCACCCCTAATCCTACCCATCTCCACCCCCTGATCCCTTACCCCACCCCTAATCCTACCCATCTCCGCCCCCTGATCCCTAACCACACCCCTAATCCTACCCATCTCCACCCCTTAGATCTGGATCCAACTCCGCCCCATGGATCTTGTGTACTCCAATGAGGGGCTACTGCTTTAATGGTCTGCCATGACGCTTTAAGCTTGACGCTGAATAGTCGCTGATCATTCATTACCTATAGAGGGCGCAATAGGATAAGAAATCTTTGTAGTCTGCTTTTTCAGTTAAAATGTAAATGCATACTCAGAGAGCGCTCCACAATATATGTTTGACTATACCATCTGGATGCTCAAAATTGATCGTGTGAATGCACGTTTTACACAGCTTGTTATTGTACAGATAAGTTAATCGCCGTTCTAAACTGCTGCTGCATTACTCACACACACACACACACACACACATACAGTGGCGCGCATATCCTGTGAAGATCGTGCGCACACAGATTAATTCAGTAGCGCAGAAATGTATTGTAAACTCTGTTCTGTGATTTATCAACAAAATAGCTTAGAAACTGAAAAGTTCTAGCATGTAGTTCTTAGTAACTAAAACCTACAGCTTCACTATCAGTAGAGAGAGGCTGCCAGGTGCAATTCACACGCAACCTCTCCCTCTCACACTAATGCATTCATAAAAATGTAATCTTTACTGTGCTACTTTATCTATATCTGATTTAGAACGAGCAGATATCTGTGAGAAATATAACGACCCAAAGACAAAAGAACTGATAAAAACAAGCTGTTATATGCCATAGCTGTGCACAAGGCAACAAGCTCGAGGTTCAGTTATTTGTTCATCAATGAAATCATCAGAGACTAGTCGACGTCGACTCTACTTTCATTAAATAAATGTCGACTTTAAAAAAATCTCGTTCGACCCCTAATATCTATATCTAAATATACACACAGATATAATACATTGCAAGATACTAGTAGCTACCTACCACCCCCACAGTCTCCTCTGAAACCATCTGTGGAGAGCTGCATCTCTAAACTCTCTCATATTTCACAGTGGGTGGAGGATGTGTCTGATTGAACTCAACCCATCCTCAGAGACGAATAGGGTGTAGAGCGAGCCCGAGTGAGGGAGGGAAGAACACGGATCATGATAAATAACGAGAAGAGGAATGAGTGTGTTCTCCGCTTTTCATGCCCTGAGATGTGTCATTAAGATGGGGAGGGAGGGAGGGAGGGAGTTTGCTGGATTCACTGACAGTTTTTCGACAAATGACCCCATGACTGATAAAAGACCGTTTCATGCAAGAATCTTGTTTGGCAGATTTAATTGAGAAAGAAAGATGCATGCAAAACCGTGATATTTTTTTTTTCATCCTGATTTAGATTTGTCAGACACCTACAGGTTTCCCTCTCTGCAGGCAAAACACATTAATATCCGTCTAAGTATGGCTCATTGCTCTCAATGTTTCTATACCAGACAGCAAGAACAGAAGTTAACACCCCCCACACTCATAGACATAATAAACATCCCTCATTTGATCAGTGTCATTCAGCTGCTGTAATGCTGCTCCAACACATGCGCAGTGGCTTAGACTACACTAGCACTGTTTAAAATATTCTGAGCGTCAAATATTTGTCTATGACTTTATTATATGACTAATGGAAATCGATGACCTTAACCCAGTAGTGCGTTTCACTGAGGTCAGAATAGGAGACAGGTGAACATAACTCATGAATAACCAAGGATACTGACAAGGGTAAGGAGAACGCTACACTGAAAGGATGTGCAAGAAACCAATACACATAACTCTGACACTCCAAAACACCAGCTGAAACTTGTCTGAAAAATTATTTCTGCAATTTTAAATTACATTTATTAATGACTATGGTAGCAATTTAGTTTAGGGTCCTGTTCTCCCTATGAAGTTGCTTATTAGCATGCATATTACTAGGATATTGGCTGTTTATTAGTACTTATAAAGCACATATTAATGCATTATTCTGCATGACCATATTCTACATCCCTACTCCTACACAATACCTAAACTCAACAACTACCTTACTACCTATTAATAAGAGTTTATTGAGGAAAAAAAATCATACTTAATAGTTATAGCTAATAGTGAGAATTATATTTAATATAACAAATTATATATACGAGTATGTCTATAAACATTATATATAGTCGTGTATTTTAAAATACAATAGCATCTCAAACGACCCAACATTGACCGAATAAAATTCACTTAAATCACCCAAAACAGATGTTTCTGATATTTCGAGAGGAAGTAGAAGATTGAATTGCACTTGTAAAGATCTGATATGGCTACACTGAGTGTATTGTGTATTAATTGTTACCCATATTTAATATATTGAGTAATACATTTATCCCGCTTTTCCTCCAGCTCCATGTAGAATTGCTCTCTGGTGTTCACACAAGTATTATGGTGAAATTCAAACATTTGGTGCACCTAAGTTTATCTGTCCCTTAAGACACAA
Organism: Rhinichthys klamathensis goyatoka; assembly: GCF_029890125.1. Taxonomy (NCBI): domain Eukaryota; kingdom Metazoa; phylum Chordata; class Actinopteri; order Cypriniformes; family Leuciscidae; genus Rhinichthys; species Rhinichthys klamathensis. The sequence continues at coordinate 374,902 of NW_026607126.1, read as the reverse complement.
GACGAGTAAACATATAAAATAGTGTGTGTCAGTTTTGGTCGTATCTCAACTGCACAGAGATCTTGCGTTTCTTTCCATCATAAACACACAGTCACATACACACTCTCTAATGTCAACAATGGAAATGCTCTCTTCAAATGTACTATTAATTTCCCCTGGCGTATGGCAGAGATTAGTACAGAGATCTGTCTTTGGGGTCATTCAGAGAAACACATTAGGAGGATCTTTCCTGTTGGCTTTTATCTCCTCACTGATCTGCGGCCCTTTCAAACATGGCACTGCATGACTTACACTAGACTCTTGGAGCCCAGCAGGAAATGGTTAAAGCTATATCAAGACACCAATCTTTGACATTTTGATGCTGGGATTCTCTCTAGCCGCTGGGAGTGAATGTTCAGGGGCATGTGAAATGATCATAATTCCATGAGATTCTCAGGTCACAGATACAAAGTCAAACCACGGATGATTCCCCCGGTCTGGCCTCAAAGTGAACTGAAACAGGTGCAGCTGATTCTGGAAACTCAACTTAAACTGCTATTTTATAGGTTGGTTTCTGAAAAAAAGGGCTTTGAAAACATTGCATGGTTATTTTTGGGGTCACATCACACACATTAAAAAAGGATACAAACCTAAATACAAATAGCAATAACTTACACTACCGCTCAAAAGTTTGGAGTTTAGAGTTAAATACTTTATTCAAAAAGGATGCAATAATTTGATGAAGACATTTATAATGTTACACAAGATATCTATTTCAAATAAATGCTGTTCTTTTGGACTTTTTATTTATCAATGAATCTTGAAAAAAAAAATCCACATAAATATTAATCAGCATCAGTGTTTTTTGACACTGATAATAATAAGAAGAAAATTGTAATACGATTTCATAAGAGACTTTTTTTTCAAAAACATTTAAAAATCATACCGACCCCAAATCATTGAATGATAGTGTACAAATAAACAACAAAATAATACTATGTTCCTTAACCATACAGTTTTCATTTCTTCTAAAAGACCCTTTATTAAAAAAGAAAGAAAGAATAAAACAGAAAAACACACAAATTTAACCAATTTTCTTAAAAACATTTTTGTTCTACCTGTTCGAACTTGTGTCATTCTTTCAAACTAACAATATCATTTAAGAAGCACTTTAAATTCAGATTTAAAGAGAAACCTTCACAATCAATGGTTTCAAAGACACATGCAAGCAAGATAATATTTTAATGCATATGCATGTATAATTAATCGCCCAAATTATTGTAACAAGATTCAACTGTAACATATCCAAATAGTTCACAATAGTGTAACAGACAAAGTTTGTGAAACAGTTTTTATGTTTGGTGTCACTATATAGACATTACACAATGCAACTGTAAAAGCTAGTGCATCATTTGCCCTGCCACAACTCTATAACACAAGCGCTTGGAACAGGTCGATATTTCCATATCAATCGCTAGCTCCATTTTCCTGAATTTGCAGTGGGAAGACACAGGCTCTGATGGTAAACTACTGAACTTACACTTGTAACGCAGTGAAACTGCCCTGATATGCTTATCTCCATTCTAATATGAAACAACAGAGAGAACGTTCAGAGACCGGCTGACCGCAAAAGATCTAGTATGATATTATGAAGATGGATTAAAAACCTCATATAATGTCCGTAAAACCAGACGCCCTTGTCAAATGAGTGTACTCATTAAACATTCAGATTCTGCATATTACAGCACACAGTGGGATTCAACATGAAGAATGTGAGATAAGTTAATGGATAATGTTTAATGCAGAAAGCAGTTACAACACACTACAACGAACAGGACCGCAGTCTAACACGAATGAATACTTAATTGTGATGTATTTAACACAGACCTAATAGTGTTAGCTCTCTGGAGATAATCATATCGCATTAACAAGCCTCTGACATACTGCATTGGAAACAACATCACATTAAAATCTTATAAGGCATAATGCTTTTGCAAACAAACCATGTATAATCCTAGCAAACAGGGAACGTTCTCAGAACTTTATCTAACGTTTCTGATAAGGTTCGAGTTATGAGCAAACGTTAACGTTAACAGAATGTTCGTTCAAAGTTATCTGGTCTTTAATAATGTTCTCAAAAACATTATCTAACTTTTTTTTTTCTGAAACGTTTTATTTGGATGTTTATCTAACATTTTTTACTTGCTTCAGAATGTTAGAAAACATTCAATTGTAAAGTTTCGATAATGTTTGCGAATGATAAAATTAAGCTGTCGTGTTCACAACTGCGACAACGAGCGCTTATCAGGATTAACTAAACACTGGATTTTCAAAAGTATGTGAAGATCACAGCATAGACTCTTTAAAACATGTCTAAGAGTTTTACATGTCTCTCTGTTATTGTAGGGACATCGATGTTACATTTTCACGCCCCTAAACATGACGCTGAACAAAACGAACAGTGATTGGTTGCTTTACATGTCAGTCAGACGGCTCTTCTTGGCCAATGAAAGCTGCTTTGGAGACCAGGGGCCGTATTCACAAAGAATTTTATCTTACCACTAGGAGTACTCCTAAATCGCACTAAAATATTTTAGCTAGGAGTTTTCTCTTAAAAGTTATTCACAGCGCCTTTCAGACCTGCTCTTAGTAAGGAAAAATTACAACTCCTAAACTAAGAGTGAGTCATCGTTGCTATAGATGACGTCAATTCTCATGCACGAGCTTCCTCGCAGTGATCACGGTGATTGGTTATTAGATGACAGGGGCAGGGCCATCATGCGGAACACAACACAGACGCAACAAATCATGGAATTACGACATCTAAATATGTCTGTGTCCTACACAAAATAATAATAGTAATGTCATCGAAATGCATAATGACATGTTTGTGCAGGCCCCAGTGAAGTGTAATTCTAAAAAGGCAGAGAGAGAGAAAAGTCGTGAATTAAATTAAATTAAATCAAGGTATAGCCTAATAATGAAAACCGCCACTTGCCTAATAATGAAAAACGACACTTGCATTAACACTTGCTTGGTTAATTGACATCGTATTAGCCTAAATAGAAAAATAAACTTAAAACAAGGAAATGTTGCTCCTATTGAAGTAATGTCGGCCTAATAGTTGAATGACGGTGAATTATGAAATCGCCAAAACGGAAAATAAAGCCCAACTGGACGCAGGATCAGTTACTGCTGCTGGCCCAGTTGGTGCTGGAAAAAAAAAACATAATAAAAGGGAAATTCGGCACTGGGATATCAAGCAAAACTAAGCGTGAGAATGGGAGAGGATTTGTTTGCAGATCAATGCAGCGTTCCCGCTTGTGTCGCGGACCCCGGGCGACTGCGAGAGAAGGTGGTGTGCGCTACAATCCTTTGTGAATAGGTCTTTCTTAGTGAGTTAGGAGTCCTCTCGACTTGTTTTAAGCTGTCCCAGACGTAGGTGCTACTTTTAGGGCTAAAATGCTTCGTGAATTACTCTTAGTGAAAAAAATTAGGAGTCCTAAAGTTAGGAGTGACACGCCCATTATTTTTAGGAGTTGCTCCTAAATTCGCCAGTTAGGAGCTACTTTTATCCTTAAAATTCTTTGTGAATACGGCCCCAGACCTTCTGCCATCAGTCTGAAGGTCTGCCTATGTGAGACTAGCTGGAATATGGCACAAGATACTGTCTCTGTTCCAAAAGCTAGTGAGCATTACAGACACTCTCAGAATGTGAAGGCTGATTCAAAATGTTGCATCTTCTATGGTACTTTTCTTTGTCTAAATTCTAAGGTATCTGTGTATATCTGGAGAAGAATAATCCAACAACACATTGCAACAACCTCAGTGGCTCAGATGGCAGACAAAGCAAGAGGAATGTTGATTGTAAATAATTCATTAATTACTGAAAGTATTGATCAAAGTAAAGTAAAACAAAATTGCTAAATTAATAAATGTAAAATTTAATTATTGATATATATATATACGTGCATGGCATTTGCAGCGGACATATTTCTTGAAGATCTTGGAAAACGATGTTGATGTTTCCTTTGAGTGTCAAACATTGAAGTTGCAATCGTTTTCTTCTCCGTTGGATGAAGAAGATATGATGAACTTGCATGGGTAGTTCGACTCTGTTCTGGTTGAAGGTTTTCTCTCTCCATGAGCACATGGCTGAGCACATGCAGATTGTTACCTGCCGGCCCTGAGCCGGAGAGGACACGCAGGGAACCAAGGAGTGAGGAAGTCGGAAGAGTTGGTTGCCCATTCAGTGATGCTAAAGTTGCAGTTTTCTGCTGAGTTGGATTGAAGAAAATACAGTCTGACTCTGTTGGGAGAGTGAAGGCACAGCCGGCTGTGGTCACAGCCTGCCGGGGCCCATGGGCCCATGGGGGGTCCCCACAGACATCAACCCGAAGAAGCAGCAGTGAAGGCCAGAGGAAGAGAGGACAAAGAGGGCGTGATCTTTTGGTCAATGATTTTTAAAACAAAATCTGCTAAATTAATAAGTGTAAAATTTAATTATTGAGATATTAATTTTAAACTCCTGCATGGCGTTGCTGCTTGTGCTTGTAGAGAGTTTGAAATCATCTACTTGAGGTTAAATTTCAGTTAGAATGCTGGAAACAAAGGCTTAAACAAGCCCGAGTGTGGTTTGCTTTAGAGGGGTTTTAGGCACTTGTCAGCAGCTATTCAGGTTGAAATATCAGCTGGCAGGAATGCTAAACTATTTCATCACTAGCTTAAAAAAAATGTAAACATTAGAAGGCAGCTAGCCTATATGTAGGCAGCAGACAGTAAAGCAGCTCACTGAGTTTTGGAACAGAGCCACTGTGTTGAGGCAGATAAAGGCAGGCGGAGAATTGCGAGAGAATTGGTGTGAATTTATTTGACAATACACATAGCACTTTTAGATAATTGGAAATGTTGAAAGGAATGAGGAAATTTTCCATATTCATGATTCAGTAAATGGTTTATTCTTGGCCAAGTTCTTTATGCATTGGAACCTCAGATAACGACACACACGACATGAAAATAGACTTGAAGAAGTGAGTTTGGAAATCAGTGGTGAGGAGTTAGTCGGCATCTCAACTATTCACCTGCATGTCTTTATAAAAAGAATTAAATTTCAATCAGAGATTCGTGCGGATTTGCTGCTGAAGCTTTAGTCCAATAAGAATGGGTGTGAGAAAAAAGCGCTTAGATACTCAGAACAGTGAGTGAAAAGTGAATGTGTGAAATAGAGGGAGGATGATAGAGTATAAAATGATGCCGATCTGCTGTGTGCTGCTTTGATGTCAAAAGCAATGAAGAAATATATGCCAATGGATTCTCACTTCCCTTTGTAGAATGTGTGCGAAACATAATAATGCTGCTGCTATTCGGTAAACTTTAGCATATTAGCGCTGATGAAGAAGCACCCATGTGTGGAAATCAGAGGTCTTTGCCCATTGACGTTAATCTGTGCATTAGCATCTGCTGGGCCATACGTGCACAGATAAACCTTTAACCAGGCCCATGGATCTTCATTACCGCATGCCAGTTAAAGCTGCAATTGCTGCCAAATGTCTCTGTTAGCCAGATGCTACGTTTAAGAGTCACCACTGCAGGGATGCGTTTAGGTCAATATCATCAAAATGCAAAAAGCAGGACACTTTCGAGGACAGTGAAAACCTTGTTTAGTTGTATAGTCAAGAAACGTTCTTATGAGGCGGTAACATTCAAGAGAGTGTGGGGTGGTGAAAGAAAATACTCCTGTCCTGACAGCACACAAGATGACTTTTTGCCTAAACCAGTGATTCTCACATAGCGGGAATTTTTTTTCTAAATTCAAATAATGAAATGCAACTTACCAGATAATCATGCATAGTTAAGATAGCAGGATAGGAGGATACATTCTAGGATAAAGGCTGTGCAACTCCATGGTATGCAACATAAAATTTGAGTCCTGAAGCAAAACTAGTATTTGACTGCTTGTCTGCTCAATTTAAAATGCAAGATGTTTATCACATATTTGTACACAAAAACGATACTTAAAGGTGCGTTCAGTAACTTTTTTGGCTATATTGAGTTTCGGCTAGTAGACTATGAGAGTGAGGATGTTGGAGGTGGAGATTTATAGCCTTTTCTCACTGCACTTGATATAATTAAACTTATCAATTTGATGGCGGATCCAGAAAGGTTCAAACGACAATCACCAGTGACAACTAGAGACCCACCCGCTGTAAAATGCAAAAAGACTAAAGAGACTGAAACCCATGCGAAAACAAGGATAATATCGGAAGGGGATTAAATGTAGTCACGCAATGCTGATGTTATTAACAATTAATAATTTGAGAACAAAGTATAATTTGCATGGTTTGACGTGATATGATAAGCGATCGTTAGATTTAATCAGCGCGATTTACTCCAATGCCTTTTTTCCCTTTGTTGGTCAGAACAAAAGTGGATGTTACTTACTTGCTCAGAGGCCTTTTTCTGGTGAAAATTCTTACGTTGGTCATACTTCCAAAAAAGTAGAATCTGTAGCCATGTTTCCATCCACTTGTCAATCGAATTATCTGAAGTTCGGTAAAAAACCTCATGCGGATAAAGCTTGTGAAAGTGTGTTTCCATCAAACGGCTTTAAAGCGGATAAAAACCTGTGCGTAATGCGTCACATGCTGTTTTGAGATCAAATTGGTATATCGAATTGATTTGAGACATGTTAAGGTGTTTCCATTCATTTTCTCATCGAATTGCACAACATTCAAGCCAACATTTGCGAACAAAGTTTTACTAGGCAGAATGGATCGCAACATAATAACGTTTCCATCCGTGTTTATCGCATAAGCCGTATATCGATCAAGATAAAATTCGATGAGACCGATCGTATTTCATTTGAGTCGATATTCATGAAATTCAATCGAATTTTACTGTTTCCATAAGGCATTTTTCATTCGATATCACTTAATGTGGATAAAAACGTGTGGATGGAAACATAGCTTGTGATTGCGAATGACAGTATCCACACCGGCGCGGCGACTGACACTCTCCTCAAAACATTGGATTCATCCGCACTGTGCCGTGCCGAGGCACAACCCACGTAAATTTGATAATTCCGCGACTAACTGCAATTGCAGATTTCGAACAGAGATGGCGACAAAGAGGAAAAACTACAGACTGCAGCTTTAAAAAATAGAATATGAAACTTTGCACTTATGTCTCAGGTTGTGAGACTACTGATCTTTAAAGCCCTTATAAGCTCTGAATGACTAAAGGTTTGCGTATATAAAAATGTGCAAACTTCATAGAATGCACAACCAAGTTGAGAGACTAGTATTCTACTGAGGATTGTATCTTTCAGATGCACAAAATAGCAAACCTTGAGATTTTCCACGAATGACTATAGAAACAAGGACTAAGCCACCTTTTTCTTGCTTAGGAGTTGAAGTGTCTTACGAGTCAAAAAATACACAACCAGTCCGTTAAACTGTTGCACATTTATTTTAACGCAAACAAAAATACAAAAACATGTAAAATCCTTTAGATTCAGTACTTCCAAAAAGCGATCAAGTATGTCTCAAATTCCTGTGAAATCTTACATATCTTAATATTTTCCTTAGATTCCGATTTAGACAATTTTTTCATTTTTGACAGCCAGACAGTAAGACAACTGTTTCTCCTTCCCCTTCTCTTGACTCTTTTTAGCTAAAACAGAATATACTACTTGTCTGAACATAAAAGGAGGAGTTACTTTAAAGCAAACTTCAAGTAAAATATACAAGGACAACTTTAATCAAATGCAGTACAGGAAAATTTCAAGTACATTTTTAAATGATATAGCACTGTACATAAAACAGAAATAAGTTGAGAATAATAATAATAATACAAATCGAAAGCGTATTGTATTGGCTCTTACAATGACTTTGAGATGTTGTTCTAAGAATGCACAAAATACAAGGTTGTGGCCATGCAAATGCATTCAAATAATGATTTAGAAATCCTGATACTGTATTTTCAAAACAGTAACTATAAGCAAATGAACGACTATTAATATGATTAGAGCTATTATTATGGCAAAACAAAAACTTTGTAAACTTATAATACATAGTGCACACAATTCATCTGGATTGCTGACATGGATGTGATATAGGTCCACAAATGACATTAATATTTAAATGTATACAATGCAAATGAAGGCTTATAGTATATATTTTTTACTTAGAACTTAAATATTATTATTTCAAATAAAATGTCATAAAATGAGTGGCAAGACTAAAAAAACAATTAGATATGCACACATGATAGTTTGCAAAAGCTATTTGAGATCCCAAAGGGCCTTAGTGTACAGTAATGTATTTGTCAGCTACCTCCTGGTTATCGACCATAAACCTTGTGAGTAAAACCCAACATGCATAATGTGCATTTTTTAAGTGCAGTCTGAGTTTTGCAATGAAATACATATTTACACTTGCTCTTTACAGTTTCTCAGAGCAACTCAGGAGCGTTGGATGCCAGCTGTGAATGAAGATACATTTGTTTTCCGAGCGATAAGTAAGATTGCGCTCTATTTGTCATCGTGCTTTATGAAACTGTTTGTGGATTTCAAGCTCCGCTCGTTCTCAGATCTTCCTCTTCAAAGAAAACATGTCCCCAGGTAACCGCCGGCAACCTTTCCTGCAAAAAGGGGTTTTCTATGTCTGTATTATTATATTTTATTCAGCTCATGCCTAATACTGAGTGAAAGGTCATTGGAGCAAAGCCACAAGGTCACTGATATTTACGAATGAAAACCCCTCCTGGTCAACCATAAAAGCATTCAATGAATCTCCATTTTTCTCTCATATATTAACAGATATTTTACCTCAAATCCAAGAGAATGACAACAGTAACAACCCTGTAAAGCCTGACATAGGCTATGTAAGGGATAATGCACGACGTGGAGGCAAAGACACGAAGCGGAGGGTGGTTGCCTCCAAGAAAATCAATGTTTAAATGTGGATCAAAAGCCTAAATTCAATCTGTTCATCATAAAGCGATCGAGTCTCTTCAGAAAATTTCGACTAAACCGCTAAATTCATATGGATTAGTTACGATCTCTTTATGAACTTTTTGAAGTGTCAAAGTTTCAGTTGCGTATAGCTGGAGGGACAGAGATTTAGAGAAGCTCTCAGATCATCAAAAATATCTTCATTTGTATTTCAAAGATAAACGAAAGTCTTACGGTTTTGGAACGACATGAAGGTGAGTAATTAATGAGAACATTTGTGGGTGAGCTAACCCTTTAAACCGCATCTGGCAGAAAAATCAACAGCGTTCATGCGCGTCTTTCAAAATAAAAGTCTCGAATTAGAAAAACATTTATAATTACGTTGTCTCGCGACCCACTTCTGGGTAGCGACGCACCAGTTGAGAAACACTGCTTTATAGGTTTAAATTCACACAGGGACATTGATCTAAATAGGCTGGCTGGCATTCAACCAAACCAAACATTGAGATTTTAAACTTTGACAGAAGACATTTCTTTCGTCCTGTCACTCAGGAGTCAGGAAGTCTGGAGTAGCAAAGTGCACTCAGTCCCAGGCGCATCTGTCACTCACTCACTCACTGTCACACTCGTTTCCCTCGCACGCTGTCACACAGCAGCTGGTGGTCCAGCGGAAGACAGTCGAGATGGTCCTTCATTTAGACGGCAGATGTTGAATACAAAGTGACATCGCTAACTTAATACATCAAGTCATTACGTCTCCACCCATCCAAATGCTGCCCTACTTACTGGAACAGAGTAGGAGGAAAACTGATTCGCCAATATTAATTAATCTCAATATTGCATTTCGTGCTCTTACAAGGAATTTGCTTCTGGGATTTACATCCTACTACCTGTATGCTAACAGAACCTCTTAAGGGGATCTATAAAGTATATTAAATTTAAAAGCATCATGTGTCATTTAATGAATAAAGCCTATAAATTTAACTGCATTTGAAAAATAAATACTTAACCAAGTGTCGTCTTCAAAGTAATGATGCTAGAGCTTTTCTTAGAAGGATGTCTTCCCTTTTCAGAGCCATTTTTGCACTTGACTTTTCACTAACCGGTCCCAAGGTGATTTTTAATGGATGTATGAAGTCAGTCCCCCTCAAGTTCACACGAATGTCCCAACCAGTTACGGTTACGTAATAAAAATAAATAAAAAAGAGTACTGAACAGGTTTGAATTTCTTATACATTTAAGCAAATGTGTTTTGGTATGTGTGCAAAAAAGTAAGAACAAATGTCTACAGTTTTCACAATAACAATAATGCGCATGGCTTGCTGATAAAACTGTCATATTCTTCAAAACTTCTAAACATTCTTTCATTGTTTGAGCCCTCATTTGCAAAATGGTCCATTCATTTATCAAAATCAGACACACATTTATATTCCAGAAAAATCTTGTTTGTGATGTTTGCTAAATTGGCAAATGACCAAGAATAAAGAAGAATCAAGTCTGAAAGCATGGAGCTTGTTTGGGTGTAATTTTTTTGTGGCAATTTTCTGTTCACTACTAAAACTTTACTTGTAAGAAATGTGTAAAAAACATCATAGGGCTTATATAAAAAGAGAGAGAACAGATAGAATAATAGACAGACAGACAGACAGACAAATAGAGAAATGGATGGATAGATAGAAAAGTTCTATCTCTGTTTTTATTTATATATGCCTCTGCAGTAATTTTTTTTTGCTTTGTTGTAATTTTTTTTCATATTTTGTGACAGGCGACTGTACATTGAGTAAACGCAGGCTTTGCTCTCGGCAGAATGATTGATTATTTTGATGGTTAAGTTGAGAGAGAGTGTATTTTCTTATTTCACTTTCTTAAGCACTTGCATCCAAGATAGTGATAATGTGAATGTTCTTGCGGTTATAAAATGGGATATGACAATTGAGGCACTCTTGTCATTCCTTCATGTAATTTAATGTTAGTTTTAAACGTTCATTTGGGGTTGTTGAAGTAAAGACTATAAGGGGGGTAAAACAGTCCTATCAAAGCACTAGGCAGCAGAATACAGTAGAAATTACTCACTTACATTTTCATGTTTGGGAGAAAGTTATCTCCCTTCTGAACACAACTGTTTTTTAAACTAACCAGGAGCCAGAATGCAATGTGACTAATCATTGCATTGATGTTATAGCAGCACAGGTTGGTTAAGGCATCACAGGAATGAATACAGTCCCACATTTTTCACTATAGTGATGACAGAGAAAATATAAGTCCAGTTCATGCTTATAAGAGCCCTGCAGGAAAAGAACTCATGACCTTGCCGTTACAGCACAATGTTCAACCATCTGAGCTGCATGAACCTCTAATGTTATAAAACCACATACTCATTTTTGAAAACACAGACAGAAAAACAGATTGATAGAGGAAGAGGAGAGAGAAAGAAAGAAAGAAAAGTCACAGTCGGGTGCCCATGAAACTATTGATTTCATAGGTAGCCTTGTGGAGAAACAAAAACAAGCTCAGGCTTTCAGACAGTCCTGTGGTGGCGTCCTTAAATGAAGCCACAGTTGAGCCGGTTCTGTTGTCTTCATATGCGCAGTGACAGCTTTTACACCTCGACTGCCAGAGTCTCGTCCCGGTGCATATCTTTCCCTGGAACGTCGCCTCAGCGCTCTGCCCCTGACATATTACACAGAAACACAAAACACAATTTCCCCCGCTACCGTGTATCTGCGTCAACCTGAAGGAAACAAATCAGCACTGCGGTGTTTCTATCAACTAAATCATGTGTTTCAGACACACCAACCAGGCAAGGGAGACTAATTACTCTAGAGATGTACAAAAACGATGGTTTTGCCCAGGCTAGCATTTTCATGGCACCTCATAAAGACCTATTAATATAGATCATAAATACTTATATACGCACATGGTGGAATGCATTAAGTGCATGCTTGGCTAATGTAACAACTTGATTGATGGGTTAAAACATATCATATTTGATGTTACATTATGCATGAATGAAAAAAAAAAAATATTTGGATGACTAAAAAAAGGATTTAGCTTGCACATACACAAATTGAGAAAGTTGCATATTTTAAAATGTCATAAAGGCTCTTATTAAAAATATTAAGCCATTGGAGAACCTCGAGTTCCTCAAAAGAATTGTCTGAAGAACCTCTAACATGAAGAATTTGATGAATCTCAAAAGAACACTATGCAAGCCTTAACCCTCGATACGAGGAGCATTCAAAGGGGAAAAATCAACGTGCTGCTCATTATACAGCAATCTTTCTTGCCACATACTGTCTTGTTGTTGCAGCATGCAGAAAGTATTGCATTTTGGCCAAGAAGGTTTCTGACCAAGAATTAAAAAAAAAACTAAAAAAAAAAACATTTTACTCACATAAATACACAAGAGAAATGGCCAATTGTTCACAGAACATTGGCAGAAACGAGCAGATGGCCATTCAAGTGTCAAAAATGGGCTATTTATGAGGAGACAATTTAAACTTTATTTTCAGCTATTTTTTTTTTTACGTGTAAACGGTGTCATTTTTAAATCATACTCAATTTAATCAGCTTCACTCTTAATATGAGTTTCAACTTTCTCCAAGCTCATGTTGGCTCTGCTTTCATTTCACTAATATGACAAATACTTAATATTAGCAGAGACACAAAACTTTTTAGAGAACTGTATGCCGATAATACGATAGGGATGGATGGATGGATGGATGGATGGATGGATGGATGGATGGATGGATGGATGGATAGATGGATGGATGGATAGATGGATAGATGGATGGATAGATGGATGGACGGATGGATGGATGGATAGATGGATGGATAGATGGATAGATGGATGGATGGATGTATGGATAGAACCAGAAATAATAATATTTTATACTATTTTCTCTTAAAAAAATTCTGTGAATTTAGACATCACACCATTGTTATGCACAATATGAAAAATGGATATTCATTTCACAAATCAAAATCATAGCCAAAATTGTTTTGTTACTAAAGTTCTGCTAAGAACCAATGAAGAACCTTTACTTGAAGAGATCACACTGTGTAGTTTAATGTGAAATCCGACTAAATGAAAGTGCCGCATGTGCTGTGGAGAGAGAGAGGGAGAGAGAGAGGGAGAGGAGAAAAGGATGGTAGAGGTGTTTCTCTATGCATGAGGCAAACGTAAAACTGCAGAACATAACATAATGTGTGAGGGATATACATTGAATGTCAGGTGCTAAAAAAAGAACAAAAAATTATGTTATTTTGGGGATTCCTCTGGGAAAAATCGAGAGAGAAAGAGAGAGAGAGAGAGGGGGAAGGACATCTGTTCCTAAAGTAGTCCCGTGCAGCCGTGAAATCTGCAATTCTGGCACTTTCAATAGTTTTCATTAACTAATTTCGTACCCTCCGACCTTTCATGCTCTTATTACTTATTATTTGGCCAGATGGATGAAATATACTCGTGAGCAAAATTCACTATCGCTTCATTTAGTGTTGGTGCAGCGCTTATTTCATTTCATAACTGGTTCAAGCATTGATCAAAGGCTAAATTTAATTCCACCGAAAACACTTCGAATCCCACCAAAGAGGAGCATGTGTTAAATGCTCTGGCCTGTTCTCTGCCTCAAGATGGAGTACATGAGACACCGTGTTTCCATGGAATCAAGTCTGGCGGCATGGCAACCAATGTTCCCAGGGCAGTGCTTCAATTGATGTTCTAATGACCAAACATGGAATATCTGTGTTACTAAAGGCAACATCTACATATTTAAACGTTTATAAAGAGTCTCTTATAAAATAGAGTCTATAAATCAGCATAGGCCTACAGATGGTCTGGTTGCGGCTGGTATTACCTTGTTCCCAACATACTCATAAAGAGACTGTCTGACTGACACATAAAGCGGCAGGGATATGCGAAATAGAATATACCACAAGTATATACCACAAAAATAGACTACCGTGGAATAAAATGAATTCAAATAATGACGTGGAAATCTCAGGAAATTATTGTGAAGAGTGAAATTTTACTCTATATTACAAGAATTTCTGTCCATCAAAAAGTAACAATACTGATAATTCCATTTATACCATGGTCTGTCTGAATACTCGATTCTGATTGGCTGGAAGGTGTGCAATAAGACCGTTTAATGCACAGGTAGTTCCAAGTCAGTTTAATCACTGTTCTATATTAATGCGCTGTTTTCATTGAAGCGTTAGCGCACACACTCGCGCTGCCTCTGGCACACGCACACGCACACACACACACACACACACATTAAGGGGTACGTGCGTTTCCCGAAAGCATAAAGCCAACTATGGTCGCAAGTTCCGTCGTTATCAGCATGTTCAACGAGTCTATGTTTCCCGAAACCATCGTTCCAACGAACATTCGCAAACAGCATCGCAAAGTTGTGTGGTTGGAACGACAGCTCTCAAGCTGTGGTTAGAAGCATAGTTTCTAGATTGCATGACATGTGGACTTAATAAATCCGTATCTTGAGCAACATAAGCAAGCTGACATTCAGTATAACCTGTGTCTTTTTTTAGAATACATACAAATGTAATTTAGTAGCCAACATCTTTGAGTTTGTCAAGATATTTAAAGCACCGTTTTTGAAGACTGCGCATGTGCGAACGTGCTCTAGCCTAGGCTACTATGTAAGAACGAGCCTATGATTGAATCTGGAAATAACTGAGAAAAATTTGAAATAGTCCTCAGATGCCATGTCTGTAATTTATATCAAAACATCTAGCATTATTTCGATCTCAAACAGTTTCATTAAAATAAGTTTTTACTCCACCACGTGCATGACGTCATAAACCTTCGTGGTTGAACGACCAGACAATATGGTTTCGGGAAACAGTCGTGACTAGCTAGTTGATTTCTCCAACGATGTATCGTACTATGGTAGTGAAGCATCGAGTTACTGGTTGTATCAGTATCAAAGCATCGTTATCCAACTATGATCGCAATTTCCATTGAACTATATTGGTAACGACGGAACTTGCGACCATAGTTGGCTTTGGGAAACGCACCCTTGGGCAGTTCTTCGCGTCAACGGTTCTTTGCCTCCACGTCGTACATTAAAATAGTTTTATGTAGGCCTACAGCTAGCCGTGGATTATCCCCTTACTACACAACTCAGAAAACAAAGCATGGATATCGTTATTACGGATAAGTTATTACAAGCTCCTCAATCAAAAAAGTGTATATTTTGACACCATATTTGATTATTTGATGCCACTAACCTGGGTAAATTTACAGCAGTTTTAATTCATCAAATCAGAAGAAAAAGTATTGTTACAAAATGCAATAGCCTATACTCATATGCAGGAAAATAAACAACAGCGAATAAATATTTGCGGCATTGCATTGTTGCAGATTGTTGATGTTGTAGACAAATTAGACTACTTGCAAAATAAACTTGGGTGAATAAAAATTGCTTGCATTATTCATGATTCAATGCAAGCTCATTATAGAAATCATGTGCTCTTACGATTATAAATCTGCCACTTTTTGAGGTATAATAGATAGTATAGGCCTAATAGTGTTCCGCTAGGACATAGCCTACAATATGTTTTAAAATTGCCCTCATCCTTGTAAAATTATGAAAAAGATGAAAAAGGAAATTTAAAAAAAATGGCAAAAGACCCTGACTTGCACAGAGGAGCAAATGATAAAGAAAACAGTGTAATGAGCTTAAAAAACACTGCTGCACCGTAAAATACTCACTCATATAGGCTCTGTTCCAGCATATAGCCTATAGGAAGCTGCTTTTGTGTCATGGAACTTCATAAGGGAGCGATTTCACTCTATGGCATTAGAGTGAGCTAATTTTATACTTTATACACAAATACTGCATTACATTATTTTTTTTATTATTTTCAATATAGGATATATACACAACAATATCTGTTCAAAAGTTTGGGGTCGGTAAGATACATATATTTTTTAAACATAAAACATCGAGTTTCATATGCTCACCAAGGCTGCATTTATTTGATGAAAAATACAGTATTATTATAATTTTAATAGTCGTTTAAATGTCAATGTTGAAGTAAAAAAAAAAAAATAGCATGCTTGAAATTTTTTTTTTTTTTGTAACATTATAAATGTATTTAATGTCATTTTTTGATAAATGTAATGCCTTACTGAATACAATAATAATACATAATTTGGTAACACTTTATTTTAAGGTGCTTGTAATAAGCAGTAATTAACAGTTAATAAGACACTTATAAGACCTTATAAGATGCATATAAGATGCATATAAGCATTAACTAAGGATAATAAATAAATAAAATTAAATAATACATTTCTCAAGTATCAATACTTTGCACTTTTAGAACAGCCGAACAAACATAAATGGTAACACAAACTCCCAGACACTTAAAAATTGACCTTCCCAAGAGGGAGTAGTTTCCCTGATCTCTTCAGGGCCTGGACCTTTAATTAACCCTTATATGAAGTAGTTAATGCTTATATGCATCTTATATGCATCTTATAAGGTCTTATAAGTGTCTTATTAACTGTTAATTACTGCTTATTACAAGCACCTTAAAATAAAGTGTTACCCATAATTTTATAAATGCATTCTGGGATTGCCATCTACCAATGTGACAGTTTTATAATCTGGCAAAAAGAAGATATTTTAAAAGGCATACAGCAACTATATTGCCCAACTTTTGGTGTGTCAGCATGTGTCAGGACTCGGAGCATGTCTTAAAATACTGCCTCTGTAGGCAGCGGATTGGATTTTTGTTTAGAGCAATGTAGATGTCTTGTTCTGTTTTTAGTGGAGATATACGGGTTAATTACGCTGCAGTGAATATTCCCCGAGGTCTATGCAGCAATGCAAATGTATATGCAACATCAGGTTAACCTCCTGCTCCCAGCTCCTGTCTTGTTAGTATGCAATCACCTGCTTCCAGATGTTTGTACAAACACGCACTTCTTCAAATGTATGAACAGAGCCTTGCCTGTTTCTCTCTCTCTTTCTGTCTCAAACGGGTGATAACTAATCAGATCTGAGTGTTTGCTTCTCCTCTCAATATCACCTGGCACACTAGAATGCAGATCAGTACCTGACAAATAGCTTGTCACTCAAGAGGTGCACACTTATTATTTAGAGACAAAGACACACTTACACACTTTTGTCTGGGACATGTGAATGAGAAGGCGGCACTCGATTTCACACTTTAATGAAAGGTTTTCAAATGGGGTCAAATTAGTTTTTTTTTTTTTTTGGCATTGTGGTCCATTCTCTTGAAAATAAATGAGTCAAGATTGACAAAGACACCAGTCATCTGCTCAATGCTCACTTCAGCTCCAATGATTTCTGTACAAAGGTGGAATAGACATTGAGTCTGAAAATACATTTAGAGATGGATAATTGAAGATACTGTAACAGTCACACACACACACACGCACACACGCACACACGCACACACACGCACACACACACACACACACACACACACACACACACACACACACACACACACACACACACACACACACACACACACACACACACACACACACACACAAAATAAACATGACCTTGCCCTAAAAGACAGCTCACTAGGTATTGGAACAGAGCCTTTCTTGCTATCTGTGAATGCACTATGTATGCTCATCATGTGCATGCACACAGTAGATACTGATACGCTTCTGAGTTTGCATTAAGTAACAAGATGGTGCATTTAATTTCCTTTCTTGCCCTTTACATCATGTTTTCTAAGAGGACTTTTGGTATTCAAAGCGCACAGCTTGAGAAAGGATAGTGGTCATTCATCAGTCCTGTCAAATTTCACACTGCAAACACATACAGGTTCATCCATTGAACTTGAGCCATTCAAACGGCACTTCCAAACCTCTTCTCGCTCCTCACTCAACGTTACGAAAACATTCCTCCAAATTATGACTTATGCTAATGGCTCCTGAAAGGCCATAATGAGAAGTGAAATGGCAAAAGAGAAGTCGTTGAACCACACAGATAAACACAAGGGGATGTTAATGGCCACTGGAATGAAAAGTCAATGGGAAACATGAATGTCTCGATCCGCTGGACCATCGCGGGTCCATTTGTATCCCAGTGGACTATAGCTAATGCGCAATCACGGCTTCAAACACAAGAACCCATGAATAATGCACTTGATGATGTTTGCTCTCTGAGATGACGCAGATCCAGATCCTCACGAGCTGCCTGAGGGATCAGACCCCAACCTAAGAGAACCTTTATCGAGTTGGTATTGAGCGTAATGAAAGCAAGCGGAGACCCATTAGCGGTGGGTGTTAATTTAGCCTGGGGGCAAATTGCAAGAGTCATATATATTTAAAGCTAATTCCTTACCCTTTATGTGGGTGGTACTGATCTTTCAGTCTTTACTATCTGGAAATTAGCACTGTATTTGATACTGTGCAAGGAAATATTATAATATAATAATGTGGTGTTATATTCATGCCTCGTGAAACATTAATGTATTAGATTGTGGGTATTTTTTTATAAAAATAAAAGCATTTTAAGTTTGAAGAATCACCTAAGTCCAAGCATATTCTCGCAAATTCTGCAGTCATTGCAGTTTAGTTTTGGCATGTGATTAATAATATAAAAAAACTGACAAGCCTAAAAATGATTACTTTATAGATGCAAATCATAAATAACAATGAATTGGTATACATGGCATATCCACACACTTTCAATTCCATTCTTTATGGGGACTTTCCGTAGACATAATGATTTTTATACTGTACAAACTGTATATTCTATCCCCCAACCCTAAACCCACCCATCCCAGAGAACTTTCTGCATTTTTACAATTTCCAAAAAACTAATTCTGTATGATTTATAAGCTTGTGTACCTCAATTTAGGTCTCCACGGTGACACAAGTCCCCATGAGTTTGTGTGCATTCAGGTTGAAGTCCCCGCCGGGATAGAAAAACATGTATATACACACACACACACACAAAATCTTAGCGTGGCACAGATCCTTTATATATTATGATTTCTGCTGTATTTATCCCTTATGCCTTATTCATTCCACACAGAATAGATTTAAGGCCACAGAAACGAAAGATCAGCTGACAGCTGTTACTCTTTCCCAAAATAATTCCAATGAAATGCTAAAGAATGGTTTTGTGTTCTGTTTATCTGTCCCCAGTCATTGCAAATAAAGCGCGCTCTCCCTTTGGCAGAGCAGATCACACTGTTTATATTAGCTATAATTTGTCTTCGTGTTTGACGCCTGTTATGTTTGTCTTTGATCTGCACAGTATGGATCCTAGAGTGCTAAAATACCAGTGTGTTGAGTAGTCATGTGACCTACATCAGGCGCCAGGCGTCTAGATGAAAATACACAAATCACACGGCATGCTGTATATTAAAAGATCCATATACTCTCCATTTGCTCTCAATTTAATCTCATTGCCTTCTCTGAGAAAAAGTCGAGATATTAATAACATTTTCTTTTCTTTAGGGAATAAGAGAGAGAAAGGAGAGAGGAAGAAAAATGAGAAAGAGACTAAAGGGTCAGAGGTAATTAACCTTAAATGACTGTTTACTTAAACGATCCTCCAGGGTCATTAAGATTGGAGCGCGCTGAAGTCTGCAGTTCATAAAAACATGTTTAATTTTTCATTTGCTGGAACGCTATACTAACACATTCCTAGCCGTAATATTTCATTGCCGCTGGATATTTCCAATACTTAAAAGATTCTGCAGCAAGAATGGCCACTTTTGTGGGTGAGTTTTGAGGAATCATTGGGCTGGAAAAAAAGGCGCATACACACACACACACACACACACACACACACACACACACACACACACACACACACACACACACACACACACACACACACACACACACACACACACACAAAAGCTGTGTAAACACTGGTTCCTCTCCTCTTCAGATGTTTGATTCACTCTCTGCTGCTCTAAGAGACTGTGTACACACTGTAACACAGACTCATGTAAAATACATGATGTGTTTTATCTGACCAATATCCATCACAGGCAGTGTCTTTATAAGGGTTGATTTATGCTTTCGTCAGATTCAAACATTCACTCAAACATTTCTATGTTCAGAATACCTCTTGTATGGTTTCTTAGTACTTACAAATATATAAGTAAACTTTGCACATAATGTACATTTTCTGTATGAATTGATGACTTACTACATTTGTAAATTATAAAATGGAAAGTTCTGATTGGAAAATGCATATAAACACACCTTGTCTGGCTGCTATATTAATCTGTATTAATTTACCATGGTGATATATTGCCACATAAATAGCCTACAATTAAGATATTGAAGTATATTAAAAAAGTTATTAATTATGAATGCACAAAAAAGCATAGTACTGATAAAATTGCACCGCTTTCTGAATTAAAAATGCATGACATAAGGAGACTTGACGACAATTGAGTATACTAGTTTACATTACAGCATGTAGTGATATGTACTCTAGTATTTTAGTATAGTATAAACTCTTCACTACTTTCTTATGGTCTGAGATGAAAGACAGCAGACAGAGTTATTAAATAAAACCCTAAGAAATCTACTGTAATACAAGATACAACTCTACAAAATAACATAAGATAAAGTATATGAAATGAAATAAATCAAATAAAATGGATCCAGGTATATCTAGCCATTCTTGACCCCCTTGGTGCGATTGACAGAGCATTTGTGCCTTCATTTGCACCTCAAGGTGTTTTAATAAGTGAAACATCTGTTATGCAGATGATAATTGTTACTTCTCACAGTAAACAAGAACTTGAGATTTCAAGAGCCAATTTTAAATTCTGAACTACAGAATTATGCTTACAAAACCCATTTGAGATCTGTGTTCTCAAATAAACCCCTTCTGAAACTCTTCTGACAATGCATCTCCAGCATTCACCTGCTGAGAGATTTAGCAAGCGTTCTCGGCAATACACTTAAAGAAACAGTCACCCCAAAATGACTATTGCACTCCATCTGAGATGGTAGAGCCTTGGGATTCTATTTGACACACATTGGCATATTTTAAGCTCACATCTTATTGACAAAAGCATCTCATGTGCAAGCCTCACTCCTTCAGGAATGTTAACAGTATTGTAATATTCTCTCGCACTAATCGGACAGGCTGCTCATACATAGTCAAGCCGTCCTGCGCCTCCCCGTTCTCCTCAGCGTGAGCTGTCAAACTCAAAGCCTTTGATAATACTGCTTCCAACTCTTTGAAGTCATTTAAATACTGTTGGCTCCGTGTTGAATTAAATACAATCGGATGGATATACGTCTGCACAACGAAAATGAAAAGAGAGGGTGTGAACTGTCACAATGGGTCTTTTTGGGCATCAAACCGAGCTGAGCCGAAGAAAACAAATTCACATTTAATTAAATCTTTAGAGTTCTCAGAGATGTGGACTGGAGAGTATATAGTGTATATAGCATGTGCTCTGACATGTTAGTCGAATTAAAAGCAACATGCAATCACAATTGCACAATTCTCTCACCATAGACATATTGGGCCCTGTGATGGCTAAAGCCACACCTGAATGAACATTTGAATTGGTTCTAGTTTATTTAAAAAAATGTTGTATGTAAAAATTTATATTTTTGTTTGATCTAAGGAATTAATGTTTTTGTTTTGGTCTATTTATGAATTTCTATGTAATTTGTCTGTTTAAATATAAGTTACCCAGACCTTGGAACTGGAGAAGCTACATTGTCTCTTTAGTGGTTTAAATATCAAGGAGCAACAAAGTCTAGAACCATTTATTTCTAGAGTGCACGCTAGAGTAAATGAAACCACAACCAAAATATGGGTTTAAAGTTTTATTTAAGTTTGTTATATGTATATCTTACCCATGGTTTCGCCGGGATCCATGACTGCAGCATGGAACGGTTTGGAATGAAAAGGGTGCGGCCTATTCCTGGTGTCTTTTATATATCTCATAGGGAATTATGGGAAATGTAGTTTTCAGGACAATATGGGTTGGGGTCGTGTGTTAATTCATATGTGTTTAAAGGAGGTGTTTTATGTATGAATGTTTAAGTGTATTTTCTTTATTGCTTTATGGTAAATGTTATTCTTATGTTCATTCCAGCCCATTCTCATCCCAAGGCCAAGGCATCATCTAACTGACGCTTTTGACCATGCGTCAACATGCCGACGCACATGGTACCCCTTAAGCGTCAATATGAGACGCGCCTCCTAGTGGTCTAACCCTAACCCTAGCCCAGACCTAAACCTACCCATAACGGAAGAGTCATCTAACTGACGCTAAAGGGTGCCATGTGTGTCGGATTTAGACGCATGGTCAAAAGCGTCAGTTAGATGACGCCCGAGGATGAGCGTCTCATATTGACGCTTAAAGGGTACCATGTGCGTCGGCATGTTGACGCATGGTCAAAAGTGTCAGTTAGATGACGCCTTGGGATGAGAATGTGTTGTTCATTCGTGTCCGTGTGTTGCTATATATATTTTTCCCCCTTTTATGTTTGATGTAATGGAATGAGAAGTCTTGTGATACCCCTGTAATTATCAAAATGGTTTGGTCTGGATTGTTAAAAGAGCTTCAATGTCTGTGGCTGGGTTAGTTCTGGTGAGGGATCCCTGAGAAACATCTGAGACCCAGAACTCAGTAATGTGCTGTTGTTGCGCCATGTTTTTTTTCCCCCCTTTATTTTTGCACAATGTGTGGTCAGCACTTAATTGTTACAGTCAATAAAATAACACTTTGTTGACTCCATGAATGTCTCCTGAAAATTTTATGGAAAGAACCTGACCGGCCCGATCTTACACCCGGTGTAATGCAGCGCCAGGCGCGACACAAGTGTTTTTTGCTAGTTTCAGTCCGACGCAGTTATCATTTTCACGTCATCCACCATGTTGTTTAACCCCCTGGGGTCGGCTATCGCGCCGGCGCGATAGGCAGACTTTTTTTCTTATCAGTGCAAAAGAGACTCAAAATACTCTGTTGATTTTAATCTTACATGTAAGTGTTATACATCAGTCGATCCTGTTTAG
This sequence comes from Rhinichthys klamathensis goyatoka, assembly GCF_029890125.1. Taxonomy (NCBI): domain Eukaryota; kingdom Metazoa; phylum Chordata; class Actinopteri; order Cypriniformes; family Leuciscidae; genus Rhinichthys; species Rhinichthys klamathensis. The sequence continues at coordinate 351,940 of NW_026607126.1, read as the reverse complement.
TGTATATTATTTTTCTGTATACTCACAATAAAAACAAAGTGTTGTGCTTTTTGTCAAATGAAGAAAAATAAACATGATGCGAGTTTTGCCTTCTCTCTGTCAGTGCAGTCCATTCTGAAACGCGTCCGAAAAATTAACTCTAACTCTGCAAATACTTGTCACACAGGCACGAGAGATTTTTCTTTATGAAGCTTGAATTCTCTTCTTTTCAATGAAGTAATTTATATAAAAAACAAATATTCTCAGTTTATGTAATCTGTATGAAAAGAGAGTGCTGTCAGAATTTTTTTCCCCAGCTCATTACACTTCATTACGCGTTAATCTGACACGCCCACTGAGAACGCGCGCTATTCAAACGCAAATGTTGAGGCAAGCCATGACAACGCCCACATCAGCCGTTCCACCGCGGCGGTAAAATGTGGGGTGTATTTGCTACCTTTTACCGCTAAGAGGCGCTACAATCATAGACTCTGAAAAGTGTTCGTTTATTCTCTCTAATGCGTAATCTGCTGCTCATTCAGAGCGATTGAAAGCTGGTAGCAGATGAATTCAACAAGTGAAACGTAGTTAAAATAATTCATTACCACAATACTGAAATTAGGCTGAAATACTGAAATGAAATTGAATAAATAATGAAAACATAAAACATTGCAATAAAAACATTTAGGCTACATCAATGAAGCTTTACAAAAGCATAAGACTTTAACTCTAACAGCGTACAAACGGTGGCTCAGTGATCAACGCATCAACACGAGCTTCAGGGAGCTTCAATCGACCCGAGATCGAATCTCAATGTGGCATACATGTTGTTAACCGATGTTGGCCAACAGCGTTTATATTTTACCTTCTTGATGCTTAAATAGCTAACTGTTTATAACTGTTTACTTATTTAAAGTCAAGAGTTTTGTTTAATTATCATTACAACATAAATTTGCTACATTCCAGTAGAACCGCAGCCGCTGCACAAAGGACACAAACTGATGAAGGAAGATTGTCAGCCGATTGCATCAGAAAATGAAAATGAAGAAGCTCGTCTTTAGTCTGCTAAATTATTGTGTAATGTAAAAGAACACTAAAATTACTTAAGTTTGAAACCAAGTTCGAACATTTCAAGGTTTAAATAAAGTGTTTTTTTTTATTTAAAACAGGGTTGCATCGGGTTTAGAGTTTATTTCTTTTGCGATGCAAAATAAGAAACACTAGGCTAATATTATTCTTGCGACATTTTAAATTTGTATTGCCAAATAAATGACATTAAACAATTAAAACAGTAGGCCTACAAAACGAAAATTGTCCAAAGCAACATAATTAAATTAAAACATGCGTTTTTCTTTGCCTCTCTCGCGCTGAATCTCTTTTTAACAAGTTTATTTAGTCTCCCTCGCTCTCCATATGAAAGAGGAACATTAACACCTAGGCCTATTGTCCTGCGCGCTTGATACAGCACTGAACTGTCCCCCAACCCCCCACAGGCTATCGGAGTCTGAGGCTGATTTAACACAAAGAGAAGTCGTAATTCACACTTAAATCGCTATTCTAGACAGTGTTGATAATGAAGGAATTAAATGATTTAAGTTACATGTAGCCTAGTGAATTTTCTGTCATAAAAGTTTATTACTAAATATTTCATTATTTCAATAATTGATGAAATAAAACTGGTTTGGGCCAGCTTTTTCCAAGCAAAACTAAATATAATCTGAAAAAACGCATGTTCATTTGTTGTCATGAACAAAATGTTCAACTTAATATTAAATTCTACAGGGATCTTTGGATCCTTTCAACCAGGCATGCAATTTGTGAATTAAGTTTTTATTATTTTTTTTATTATTCAAATAAATATCGAACCACGGTGCTTCGTGGTAATGCTGCTAAATTAAATAACATGTAGGCCTATAGAATAATTATGAACTTAAATGAAACAATATCGCAACATTTCGACAAATACATTATTTGATCTGTTTTTACATTTTAATTCAGGGCGATTTAGCCTGCTACATTTCATTAGAGCGAGATTTTCACCCTTGTCATTTTCTCATTGGGAAGCGCTTACATAGGCTACATGTTTGAGTAGATCCTCTGTACCTCTCGTTTTCATATGGATTACATAATCAGATAACATTTATTAGCCTGAATATTTAGACATTTAAAGGCATTAGACAGAGCCGATTTCTTATAGTGACTGAGCTGAAGTGGCTTTCGGTTCATTTTTGTGACGCGCAGTTCCCGGAGACAGAGACGACAGATAAACTTTTGTCGTTAGCAAAAGTTCGAATAAAACCCGATTTTAGAAAAATGCATAGGGCCACTCGGCGTGGTCTGCCAAAACACTTAATTATAAACTTCAATATTTCATTCAAAATAATCTCAAAACGCTTTGTGAAATTTTGAAAAGCCGTGCATGCATTAAGGCCACTTGAACTAATGAACAACTGAAACGCTGGTTTTGATTTTATTGTTTATCGTTGTTTAAACGTGCTTGTTCTGTTGCATATCTCTATTTTATATTTGATATGGTCTATTGGTGAAGTAGCCTATAGCATTGATTACTGTGGAGGGAGGGGTGTGGGGATTCAAATAATTCAGCAGCAGCAGGGATGTTTAGACCAGAAGGAAATCCCCGTCCCCCTGGCAAATCACACTTTACTTAAAACCATGTTTTTAAAAACTCTAGGTTGTAGGGAATCAAAAAAATAATAATAATAGGCCTAATAAAATATATATATATATATATTGGCTATATATATAAAATTACTTTTTTTACAGAACTGCTTTTGAAATTACGATTGGCCTCATACGATTGGTACAGATGCAAAGTCGTTCTGTTGGATACTATTGTTCCTTAGTGTAAAATGGAAATGCATGGTAATTTTATTTTATAAATATAAGCAAAAAACTGTATGGTGTACCAGAGTTTTAGAGCTACACAAATCTCTCTGCATTAATAAATATAAAATTTACAATAGACCATGTTTGTTCGGGATTTGAACCCGTGTCATCTTGATGATCGAACCGTAAGTTCTACCACTCGGCTATGAATTTTCTCACTGACAAATGCCCAAACGTTTGTTTGTCATGAGCGAGAAAACGTTTTGTCGTTAGCCTGTGAGTGTAGGCCTACTTTAGCCTACATGAATAAAAGTAGACCTTTTACAGTTTTAAAAGATGATATCTTATCTGTATGACCAACAATTACGCAGTAAGTTCTTTTAGCTGTTATGAGAAAAATAAATTCAAATGAACGCGCCGCCGCGTTGGTCAAACTCTAATTCAACATGCCAGAATAAAGCCAGATTTTAGAATAATGCATAGCCACTCGGCGTGGTGTGCCAAAATACCCTAATTATAAACTTCAATATTTCATTCAAAACCATCTCAAAACGCTTTGTGACATTTTAAAAAGCCGTGAATGTATTAAGGCCACTGGAACCCGGATCGTAACTGCAACGCGCTGCATGTCTCAATACAGGAGCAGAAGCGCTGGTTCAGATTGTATTGTTTGTTGTTTAAACGTGCATGTTGCATATTTAAAAATATTTGTTTAAAAATAAATGTTTGTTGTAGGCTTATTTGCAAATTACCATAACTTGTAGAATTTCATCCTTACTGTTAATTGACATTAGCCCCACTTACGTTTTGATAAATGTCCCTTTGCGCCACCTGGCGGTCATTTCGCGAACGACTTTGAAATGCGACTGGTTTATTTTTATTGTATTGGTCTACTTTAAAAAATAATACTTTATAAGACATTTATGGAAAAAGACTATTTTCTTTTCAAGATTCTGTAGAATGGCCCATATAGCATTTGACTAGAATTTGTTTCCAGGTATGACTAAAAATGTGCTTTTGGCTTTCATTTATATTTTGATTGTTTGTATATATATATATATATATATATATATATATATATGTGTGTGTGTGTGTGTGTATATATATATATATATATATATATATATATTTAGGCTATATATATACAAGAAAGAATGCAATGACAATATATATATATATATATATATATATATTGTCCTTGCATTATTTCTTGTGTGACACCCCTGAATGAAAGGCTCATTATTATGTAGGGTCACTGTCTGAGAACCACTTAATATTCATGATAGGGGTTGGGCCGTTCCGCCCATCTGCATATTGCCTTGGCAAACAAAAAAATGTTTTTCACAATTTAAAACAATCTATTGGTTTATGTGAATGATTAGGAAGGATGATTTTCAGATCATTTTGAAGCCAGAACTCGAAGCGTCAACATCCATTAGTCAAAAGTCTTGTGGACACATATTTAGTATTTGTTTTGTGGTCTTATTTCAGCAGCTTTCATTTTAATTTTTTTCAATAACCACGCATAAACAATATTCTCTTAAAAATACAAACAATGTACATACAAGTTGCTCACAGATTATGGTAGCCCTGTTTGTGCTATATAGAGTGAATTTACACCTTTGCCATTAACATGTTTATAAATAACTGAAAAAAGCACAAATGTAAGGGCATCACAGAACATCCAAATGGCCCCAAAAACACCTCAGACCCCAGAGGGTTAAATAGCCAATTTGTTACGCCCATCTGTGCGCTCATGGACGTGCTGGTCTGAAAACGAGGTGTGTTCAGGTGCATTGTTGGCGCGTTGCTACAGTAGTTTGAGGCAACTGAAATAGACTGCGCCATTGACCAACAAATACCTGGTCTAAAGTCAATGGCCCATTGACTTGGACAAAAACTACGATAAAACCTGTTGGAAAGCATCTTTTGCAGCGGTTTTTGTGTGAGCATATCAGTGAACACCCCTGACCACTCGGTGAGTTTAACGTCTTTGTAAACTAAAGTTTAATGCGTTTTAGGAAGGATTGTTTTACGAAACTAAATTTCTCGGGACAGCAGCATATGTCCAAATTGTAATCTTAACCGTTCAATTTCATCAGAAACGATCTTGAAACAGGGCTTTAAGTGTAAAATACCGAATTTGTCCTTTAAAGAGCGCATTAGTAATGTGTGCCTATAGGCGGGTCGAGAACCAAAATAAAAGCATTACAATGTAAAAGATTATTATTGTGTACATAAAGATGTGGTGGAATCCGTCTTTTCCCGTAGTTCAGTCTTTCCGCTTGCAAATTCCGCCATGTAAATAGCAATCCATCATAGTGCAAGCACTGCTGGCTTTTAAAGGGAATGGGAGATGAGACTCTGATTGGTTTATTGCACGTTACGCCCAAAACACACCCATTACTCATGAAAAGAATATAGGGACAACCCTTTTAGGCCTCGTTTACACTGCAGGTCTTGATGCCCAATTCTGATTTGTTGCCTATATCCGATTTTTTTTACCGTCCGTTTACACGTTCTTTAAATTGTGACCCATATCCGAGTCATGTGTTTACACTTGACTGAAACATCGCGCATGTTTAAAGGGGTCTTCTTGCACAGATGGACGAACGCGCAGCGAGATCTCAGGACAGGTGGGAACATACAACACTATCTCATAAAAGTGAATATCTAGCACAAATTTTATTTCTCATGCCATTTATACGCCAAAAATAGTTTTTGCTTGCATATGATACGCACTGACTGCAAACGTGCGTATTAAACGCCATAAAGTGCATATCGCACGCAAAAACTATTTTTGGCGTAAATGCCACGTGAAAAAAAAATCGTGCAATAAACGCACTTTCATGAGATCGTGGCGGGCTTTAACGAAGAGCAGTGGGTCCGAAATTTTAGGATGAGCAAGCCAACCTTTGATATGCTGTGTCAACGTGTGTCCACATTCCTCTCCTCTGACGACACAATGTTTCGTTGGGCCATCCGTCCATCCGCAGATGCGCGTCGGGGTTTTCTCTCGATATTAAACCGCGGAGACGCAGCCTAATGCCTCGGAAAATCCGATCTGCCTGTTTACATGACAGTCGCATTGGCACATATCCGATTTACATCTGATTTATTTCCACATATGAACGAGGCCTGAAACCGATCTCGAAATATCCGAATGCATGCGTTTTTTTTCCTGTTTACACTGTCATAGAACACATCCGATCTGTGTCGCATATGAGTAAAAAATCGGAATTGGGTCACATTTCACTGACAGTGTAAACGAGGCCTTAGACCATTTTTCCCGTTGTTAAACTAGCAAAAGTCGGATACGCCCTAAGTGCACTTGCGCCCTGCGCTTTAGACCATGCGCTTAGATCGTTAAATTAGGGCCCTTTAGATCTATACAGGTGAAATTTACTGCTCTAACCCTAAAAAAAACCCTGTTTTGTGTGAGTAAAAATGTCAAAATAAAATTGTTCTTAATGGTTAAATCTTATGGTTAATTATTTTTCATAATGCATATTATTCCAAAGAAAAATAATAATAAATTACATTTTTATTTGCGACCATCACTAAGCCCTCGTATTTTTAATGATCCAATCAATTCCTGATAAATAAAATCAAGTCCCACTCTATTTTTCCTCACTGAATATTCAGTTCCTTTTAAAAACACATCACACTGAAGTAAATTTGTTGTAAATGTGTTTCATGTTGACCTTCACAACTTGACATCAAAATAAACCAGCAGAACCGTGAACAGGGTGGTAGAATGAAAAGGGGAATAACGGGTGATGAATTTGGCAAGTATTGTTCTAAGACAAGGTGAGATTACACTTGCAAACTTCACTTTACTTCGAAGTCTCACACATCGACTTGAAGATAGATACAATCAGGTGCACAATGCCCAGAGGTCTTTTATCTGTGTGGATGCCGTTTCAGTGTGTGACAGGAGGGTATGGAAACCCATTTCTGTCTCAGAGTGAAAAACAAAACGGGTAATTGTAAAAATCAAATTTGAAATAAGAAATAAAGCCCAGTTTTGTTATTGTTAACTAAAATTTAAATGCAAGTCCATTTCTTTTCATTCATTGAGATGCATTTTAGCTATTACCGGCACGCATTAACCAGCTAAAGAGATGTATGTGAGAGATCAGGAGGAGTGAGAGATGCTGGCTGATTAGGTCAGATCATTCTCCATTTGTATCATCTTTGGCAGGAAACTTTTATTCATAATGCAGAAATGCAGTGATTTGCTGTCATGTTTCGCCACCAGACCCCGAATGAGTCAAATTAAGAAGAGGGCACAGTTACATAAGCAGAAAAGCTGGGGGACACTTAGAGGTGATTTTCAAGTAGAAATTTGGAGTCCAAGAGAGGAGAATGATGGGAAATGACCCATCATCATCACCATCACCTGCCCACTTGCCACAGATTCTCGGTAAGAGGATCTGGCAACCACACACACATCATCAGACAGCTGCGCTCGCACATTTACACTCGTACTCACATTTGGCCTCGCTCTTATTCTCATGCAAACACCTACACACACACACACACAAGCGTGTGTGCATCGGCCAAGTGTGTGTGTGGGCATACATTAGACACCAGGACCCACTCGGCTGGCACCAAACACAAACACACAGGGGAATGCCAGCTGTGGTTCCCCATCTGGGCCGCTGTATGTTTGCGCCAGTGCTGGGGTAGAAGGCAGTTAGAAACTGTAGATTTCAAAGCTACAAACTTCGTCACACTTTATATAGGATGTCCTTAACTACTATGTACTTACATCAAAAGTAAGTGCAATGTACTTATTGGGTTCATATTGTATTGCAAAACACTTAAGTAATGAGTAATTGATGACAGAATTTTCATGTTTGGGTGAACTAACCCTTAAACCACAACGTTTGATTTTAATAATGCATTAGTGTTTATTGTCACAGTATTAATAAAATAGGCAGTATACTGTACTTACTGCACAGTCAGCAGAAAGCTAGCATTCCATTCTGAACACAAATCCATGTGATTCATTAACAAATCTGATTGAATCACTCGGTTTTATTGCTTGAAATTGTGCTTGAGGAACCAAAACACTCAACGATGGAAGAACATGAGAGATTCTTACAGTCTTGTGCATTGATTATATAACAAAAATGGATGGACCAACTTCATTAACAGCAATTTAGAAGAAAATCACTCACCCCAAGTGGAAGTTACAGTAATTTGTAAACCGGCGAAGACCATGTTGGGTCAACTTTAATGGAGACATCTTAAAGACAAACAGAAGATGAGAAAGAATTATGAGAAGTTTCATGATAATGACAGGCCGGCAGAACAATGTTAAACACAGATTTATTTCTCTGTGATGAAGATTAAGCGAGCACACTGAAAATACTGGTTCTAGTGTCATAACACTCCTCCAAAATCCCATCTTTGAAGCTTGCATCCCAACTGGCTCTTTAATCTCTGACCTTGATTCCAGCGAGGCATGTTTAAGGCTAAGCAGATGCCATGAAAGGCTCTGAGGAATCAGAAATACTTTAATAAAACCACTTTGAAGATTCAAAGATTTTTTCTCCCTTCAAAAATAAAAATTCAACAGCCCTCCCTCCCTCCCTCCATTCTTTTTTCTCGAAGGCCTTCCTCTCTCTTTTATGTTACTGAGCCAAAACTTCGGAATCTGCCATCAGGCCACTATCAGTGAGTGGAGAGAGCGATTAAGCGGTTGATAAGCAGTCAGGCATGGCCGACCTCCACAGCGGGACACCGATACTCAGCCCAGAGCAAACCACTCTCCCAGCAGCCCTTAATGGACAATATTATGTCAAATTGTCCCTATTGTTGAGAAGCATGGAGTCAGGAAGTATCAAGGCGAAAGAGAAGCATCTGCCTCAGCTTGAGTGGAAAGGCTGTTCGATTAGACTGGATTCTGAGAGGTTCTCCTTGTGTAAACAGGGCATGGATGTTAAACGTAGGATTGCAATCAAGTGCTTCAGGACAAGAGAAGTTAAGGATTTGGAGAGGAAACCAACATGTATTTGTAAGTACAGTGTTGAGGAAAAAACAATTAGCTAACCTACAAGCCACTAACAAAAACTAACAATGTACATTGAAGCTTTAAATATCTAACTGATCATTTTAATCAGAGAATCTCAGTTAGGGTAAACCAATTACACTTGAAAAGATACACAACATTCAACATAAAAAGACGTAAAGACGTTTTAGAAGTAAAAATAGTAATTAGCAGTAACATTTAATATATACAGTATATATAAAAAAAGTACTATCTGGAACACTGCACAGAAACTTCAGTGAATTGTTCTTTTGAATCCGTTTATTTGCCAACGATTCGCAAGAATGAATCAGACTTACCAACACTAGGCTACATATCGGCTGAGTGTACGATATACAACAAGATATCAAAAAACAACTGCCGCTGACATTTTGGAAATAAGTTATTAAATTAAATGATTGGAAAAGCAACACTATATGAAAATAGCTGAACTGCTTATAAATCAAGTTAGCAGCATCGCTGTTTTAGTTTGATTATACATTTGGATAGACACCGCAACGTGTATCACCATTTGCACAGCTTCTAAAAAATCAATTTTACAAAAATACTTTCTATAGAATGGATTTGACAATAACTAGTCTTAATTTTCCACATTTTCTGGTGTAAGAGAAAACTAAATACAACTAATTTCAGGCTTCTTGGACCCCATTTTATACAACAGTGTTTACATTTTAGAATAGCCCACCTGCTGATATTGTACATATCAGTGTCCATCCAAACATATATAAATGCTCTTGTGCTTACTACTTCTTACATATGCCAATGAATATTAATGGGATTTCTGTCTGAAAGAACAAGCTACACTACCACAACACCTAAAAATGTTTTCTGACACATAGCTCATCCCGAGAGGTCAAATAACTGAGTTGCTCTTTGTACTTGAGCGTCTCGGCTCATCAGTTCAACATATGGTCATGAATGCAGATTTAGGCCTTTGAAACAATATATTACATATACTGTTATTATGCAGGATCTATTTTGTGATATGTGTGCTAATGGGGGACCTTGAAGTGACCAACTTTAAAAAAAAAACTTTTACATTTTCTTCAATTACTTGCTTTTAAACTGAAATCACTGTTAGGTGAGGGAAGTCCATCATCCAATATTTCACACAATGAAACTGCAAAAGAGAACAAATTGAAGAATAAAACAGCAGCTTTGTGGCATTGAGCAGACACACAACTTTGAGTTGACAACAAAAGCTCTTCCATTCTTACTTAACAATCACATTTAAATCTCACATTTTATTAGAGACATGAAGGCCTATTTAAAAACCCAACAAACAGGATTATCTTAAACTAAAACATGAAACGAATCTAAAATAACTACCACAAGATAAGTGAACAAAACAAAAGATCAAAGAAATAATTGTTTTTGTAAACTATCACCTGATCAGAGTCACCTGACCTGCCTTGTGAAATAATACATCCAACCTGCAGATGGCGATATAGCATGTGCTGCAGGTTAATTTGCTCACATAAAACAAGTGTGATAAATTTAACGGAAGTTGCAGTAACTACTAACTTACACCATTCTGTGGGCAAAAAGCATCATTCTCAATTGATGTGCATTTGAAATAAGATGTATATTCTGAGTAAATACAGTTTCTGCAACATATAAACAACTAATACTTCATTGAATAGTTGATATTTAACCAGTGCCATATTCCTATTTGTAGTACAAGTGAGAAATAGGCCTCGCCTACTCATATTTTCCCCATGACCTCTTTCATATTTTAAATGTTCATCTAAGTAACTAGACCAAAACAAACTGAATATCAAAGTAGTAGTAAAATAAAAAATGTATATGATCAAGAAACACTATTATAAGACTCAACAAAGGTATAATGTTGGACCTGTGATGTTTATGCATACAATATGGTACACTTAGACACATGGGCATTATATTTAAGCCAAGCTTACAACAGCAAAACTGACATTAAGACAAACAGCCTCTTCTGAGGAACATCAGCACAGCAATAAACCAGATTTTGTGTTCTACATTTTGAAAAATTTTCCTGTTTGTTATTTTATGATTATAGAGTTTATTGTTTCATGTCTTATTTTCTTCCTGTTTAATGAGCTATTTTTCTGCACACTAGGAACCGGCAGTAGACAAGTCATTAATTAATATATTTTAACCATCTTTTGTCATTATGATTTTATCACACCAGTTTCTATACAGGATGAAATGAATCAATCAACTAATAGGCTACTGCAAAATACAACAAAATCAACTTCCTAATGTTTGTGCTATTTTTGTTCCTCCAAAATGATGTCACTTCCTGGAAGAACGTCATAGGATCTGACAACAAAGGCTGTGTTCCACTTCAAATTTTTATATATTAGATATTACGAGGATTTTAGGATATCACAAGAGTCTACGGAATGTGATAGAGGACAAAAAAAGTAGGTATAGATAGATTGATTATAGAAGGAAAACTATATAAATAATTTGATGTATATAATTTGAATACTAATTATATAAATAAAAATAAGTATGTACACATTTAAATAAATATAAACATACAAATATAAATAAGTATATATTATAAATAACTCTTTTACAAACGCTCACTTCAACTTTACTTCAACGCAAATACATATAATCAGCCAATCACATGGCAGCAACTCATTGTATTTAGGCATGGACACAACGATCTGCTGAAGTTCAAACTCAGTATTAGAATGGGGAAGAAAGGTGATTTAAGAGACTTTGAATGTGGAATGGTTATTGGTTCCACATGGGTTGGTCTGATTATTTCAGAAACTGCTGATACTGGGATTTACACACACAACCATCTATAGGGTTTACAGAGAATGGCCCGAAAAAGAGAAAATATCCAGTGAGCAGCAGATCTGTGGGTAAAATGCCTTGTTGATGACAGAGGTCAGATGAGAATGGCCAGACTGGTTCAGTTGATAGAAAGGCAAAAGTAACTCAAATAACCACTCGTTACAACCGAAGTCTGCAGAAGAACATCTCTGACTGACAACACGTCAAACCTTGAAGCAGATGAGCTACAGCAGGAGAAGACACACCGGTTACACCAACAAATCTGCCGCAAATGCATGATGATGTCCTGTTAATATGGACCAAAATCTCTGAGGAACATTTCCAGCACCTTTGAGTCGATTCCATGAAGAATAAAGCCAGTTCTAAAAGCAAAAGGGGGACCAATCCAGCAGTAGTAGTGTAACTAGTAAAGTGACTGACTGTATATACACAACTAGCATAAATGAGTACATCTAAAGTAAAAGATCAAGTATGGTATACAAATTATTTTAAGTTACTAGAACTCTCTTGTAAGTGTACACTACTAGACATGCACTTGTTAGTACTACATATTATTCCTATTTCACTTTACTCAGTTTTTTGAGTGCAATCGGTTTGCATGCTTTTTTCAAGTAAGTTGAACTAATTGGATTTTACAGTGTACATGCATATAGCCTATGTAGTTTAATGTTTTATCTAATACAGTGTGACACAAAGTAACACCTGGCAACATTTTCTGTCTCAATACAATCATTTATAGTATCCAAGTGCTCTGGAGCCATAAAATATTTGATATGACTGCATGGAAGAATGCTAATATTGATTTTTCTCGAATGTAGGCAGCTGTGCGTATTGACCTGGTATTGATGGGATTCAGTCGGCCATTCATACCACAACATATGTCACACATCTACTGCACCACCTGAGATTCCAGTTCTTTTTATCATGTGGTGAAAATAGCATCAGATTTGCTGTGTCGGTGTCGGCGTTGACATGTGGTCTTTGAACACGTGACTTCTGAGCTGGCATGGAAGGTGTGTGTTTTCCATTACATTGGGATTCAAAATGCCCTTTCTATTGTGGTTTTGAACAATGTGTAATCGTCATCTAACTGACGTTAAAGGGTACCCTAAAACGTTGGATGTTGACGTATGGTCAAAAGCGTCAGTCATATGACGTCTTGGGATGAGACTGTGTTATTTTGAACAATGTGTATACATGTGAGATGATGTATAGTGTGCCTGTGGAAAATCAATAGGGGAAAGCGTCAGTATGGTTGTTACACTGTCACATCTGCATCCTCCTTTAACATATTCAAACAAATGACATCAGAAAGACGTACTCATGCCTACAGTCAAAGTGTAATGTGATTCAGCTTTCGGGCTGACGATGCACAGTGATGTAAGACAGTCCGACCCCCTCGTATCTCATCGATCAACCCACAATGAAAATCAAGCTGAGAGCTGATGAAAAATGTGCGTGGGAAGCTGTGATGCATTCTGGGAAATGGCTTCGGCCGATCAGTCTCCTGCGGCTCTCAAGTGTAAAAGAAGAGAAAGAGGAGATTCCTCAGCATGCGGTTTATGTTTGTAAACCTCGTTGGCTCTCAAGAACTGCATTTGTATTTTCCATGCAATGTGGACTAGTTCATGGAAACTACTTAACTACATTAAAACAAAAAACACATTAAAACTAGGTACAACTTGTTATTGCTTAAAAATATTCCATTACACTGCAACTCTTAAATTTCAATATCCTTTCTGCATATTCAAACTGTTTTGTTTGTAAAGACATTCTTCATATGTCTTTGAATAATGATTAATGCGTTCATTTCTCTTTGCTGTACGACATCTTCAGGCCTCGATTTCATGCCTGTGATCAAAGCTGAATTTTCAGTATCATTACTCCAGTCTTCAGTGTCACATGATCCTTCAGAAATCATTCTAATATGCTGATTTTTGCTGCTCAAGAAACAGTTCTTATTATTATCAGTGTTGAAAACAGTTTTTTGCTGCTTAATATTTTTGTGGAAACCATGATACACCATTCAAAAGTTTGGAGTGAGTGAGTTCTTTTATATACATCAAAGACTAAATAAATAAATAAATAAATATTAGAGTTAGTTCACCCAAAAAATTAATAATTTCTCATCATTTGCTCACCCTCATCATGTCGTTCCAAACCCGTAAGACTTTCGTTCATCTTCGGAAAACAAATGAAAATATTTTTTATGAAATCTGAGAGATTTCTGTCCCTCCGTGAATATAAAAGCCTAAATTAAATCTGTTCAGACTATAAAGCGATCGCGTCTCTTCAGAAAACATGGACTAAACCGCTCAATTCACATGGATTAGTTTTACGATCTCTTTATGAACTTTTTGAAGCGTCAAAGTAGTAGTTGCGTAGCTGTCAATGGAAGGACAGAAATCTCTCAAATTTTAATAAAAATATCTTCATTTGTGTTCCAAAGATAAACGAAAGTCTTCCGGGTTTTGAACGACTAAGGGTGAGTAAATGATGACAGAATTTTAACCCTTTAAGCAGCAACAACTTTTTTCAACATTGATAATAATAAGAATCATTATTAATAAATCAGCATATTAGAATGAGTTCTGAAAGAACATGTGACACTGCAGACTAGAGTAACTGGAGTTGCAATTTATTAATATATATATATTTAAATAAATAAATTAAATCTGTACCCCCTAGACTAACAACAGAAGGTGTTTCATCCAAATGAGAATCTAAACTAAGAATGAATTTAAAATGTCATCGTTTTACTCTGAATTGCATCACTATAATTGCAACTATCTAGTTGTGCACATATAGTGGTATTTTAAAAGACATTTCCTCAAAGAAGAAATGAGTTATTAATGAAAGCTGTTGGCAAGTTAACAGTGTCAGTCTAAATGCCCCCTCGAGGGCTGAAGTAATCGACATTTGTTTTGCTTTGTTGTGATAGATACAGAGGCACCCTGGGGCCGCTATTAGTAAAACTGTCACACGCTCTCTGAAAAGAAGTCAGAAATAAGCGTGCAAAGGGGCTGAGACCTGCGCCATAACTGAACGTTACGCATCGAGTAAAAAAAACTCTGAAGAGACACTGAAGATGTGGCTTGATTGCTTGGACTGTTTTACTCTTTGAAAGACAATTTATTTTTGTTCTGTCTGGAATATAAATCAAAGGGAGAGAAAAAAGATGGAAATTTAATCAAAACTTTGACAGATTCTTGCGTTATTGAAAGGAAATCACCGTTCTAGTCCGCACGCAGGGCCATGACATTTTGGAGATAATTTAACAGATTGCGTGCCATTGTTCTGAAATCTAAGCCAAGCTCTCTGTGAACATCTGACAGGTGCCTCACGCGCAGACACACTCCGTCAAACGACATTTATCTTTTCCTCCATAAATTTAATTCCATGGTGATAATACTATGTAGACAATGGGAAAATATCCTCCCCACTCTGGCAGTGGCACAAACATCCCACTGCAAAAGAAAAAAACAAACAAATTGGCTGGATTTATCATTTCATCGTACATCAATCTCTCATCCTTTTGAGAAGGTGTGAGTTTTAGATATAATTTCTCAGTTTACTGCCTCCTCTGTTGAGTTCATTAAAAATAAAAAATGCTACATTAAAGGACTTTATTATCACTGTTTATTTTATTTCCCCTCTTATAGTCCACTTATTTTCCCATAAAAATGCTAATTACATTTCCAAAATGTGCATTTTTTATTAAGTATAAAAACAAACACTATATGATGGGAACTCATTTAACAAATAAATTCTTATATGCATCAAAAAAGTCATTGCATTTCAGGAAACAGCTCTAAACAAACCGCAAGTAGTTTTAATACAAATCCACAGGCTTACATTTTCAATATGTGCCAGTTTCCCAGGAGATTATGATTTTGTTCTGTTGAACGCACGGGATGCGAATGTTGCTCGATTCAAAAATTGACAATTGGGTCTCGAGTCCTGAAATAAAACCAGCTGAGAATCAATCCAGCATTTCTTCATAGAACAATAAACTCTTAAATCTCAAAAGATCGAGATTGGGGAGGATATGACCCGTTTAGGACATCTCAATGAGTCTGGGTCCCAAACCCACGGCCCGGTGCATATTAATCAAATCTGCGCCAATTGGCCTGCAATGATTGCAGTTCCAGCAAATTGGAGGAGCACTTCAGAATGTGGCTTTTGACCGTCAATTGAACGACGCTCCATTAAACAGTAAGAGATGCTGGAGAGGAAATGGGAAGCAGTGTGGGAATGTGGCTGTCGTGTACACCATGGCTGTACTAACTAAACTGCAGCGTGTCATATTAGCCTGGCCAGAGATGTGAAGGATTTTTACCCTCTATTTGAAACCATAATCCACAGTCTCTCCCACTCTCTCCTCCCGAACATTAGATTCCAGACACTTTCAATTTAATTATTTAAACCACTCTGTGGAAATTCGGCACTGTGAAAAATCTAGAGAGAGGACAGGGTGACAGGGAATGTATTTTGGAGAGAGTGATAGAGAAAATGCAGAAAGAGAAAAAGAAGATACCGAGTAACTAAAAAAAAGTAGGAAGATATGAGTAACTAAAAAAAAGTAGTAATGCTATTAACTAGCAATAACAGTATGACAGTGGCTAATCCGTCTAGTAAACAACTTTTGCTTACTAGACGCATGGTAATAATGATTAACTTACCAAATGAAACCACAGCAGAATGAACCGCTAGGAATCTGAGAGAAAAGTTCCAGAATTAATTAGTGTTTTGGATAAAAAAATCACTTGAGCGAACGATTCAGTAACTCAGTCATAAAGACAGTGGCTGCATCCACATTCACATATGTCCCTACTATGTAGTATGCGAAAAACAGTATGTCCAAATTCACAGTATCATAAAAGAACAGTACCCGGGTGACCTAGTACTTCCGGCGAGATCCTGAAGTGTGCATACGATGGACACTTTACTATCCCATGAGGCCACGGGAGAGGATTTGTGAATGTCAGAGAAGAGACTCAACTGATGCCGGTAGGTCACATGACAATGACAACATGGCAAATGTAGTACGTCCAGACTCATACTACACACATTCATACATAGAACATACTTGTTTAGCGGTCGTAAGTACTTCGAAATAACTATCTACTAGTATGCGATTTCAGACGCAGCCAGTCACATTTTATTCCTGACTGAATCAGTGTTTTTGAACGAATCACTTGTCACCACCTATTAGTATGTAACCAATTAGCCTGGCTAACGCCAGACCACGTATCATTGAGAATGATACGTGGTCTGGGAACCACATGTTCATTTTCTCGTATTTGAGGCGTGGTTTACGAATGCCCAGAGCCGTTTATTGGGTGCTACGAATGTCTATCAAATGCGCCTGTACGTAGCTCATAGCCAATCTCTTCAGTTATACCAGATGACGTATGTAGAGTGACAGAAATTCGACGAGGAAGACGACGATGGGTCAGAGATTTATGTGCACACGAAACTACCATGAAACTACTTAGAACACTATCTAATTAAGGCTGCATCGAAAGGTAACTTTGTGTCTGCTGCCATATTGGATCCATAGATATAAACAAACTGCTTCGGTGTGTCGTCATCGTCTTGCTGCTCCCTTTCCGTTCTGTGATTGGTTCCCTAGATGAGGCGAAAATCTGGACCATGGTATCTATCACCTTGCAGCGTGAATAAAATCGCGCTGCGCAAAGGCAGTATGGGGAAACCCAGGCTAGTAACCTATAGCAATAATATAAAATATTTCTTCTCTACCTGAGTGGATCTTTAAATGGTACTTCAGTTTTTTAAATAAAATATATATTTTTTCAAAGACTGCAACTGATTAAATAGCTGAAATAGTGAGTTGAGATATATTTATATCCACCTTTGGGTTTTTCCCTTTTAGTTTACAGTCAACATTATGTACAATCTGTCTGGCAGAACATGTAACAGACATGAGAACATCTGCACAGCAGCTCCATTATGCCACTTTACTGGTACTGGTTTCCAATTAAACAACACTGAGGGATACATCATTTAAATATGTATAGGCTTATGTCAGCCTGCCATGAAAATGAACTCATGAACACACTCATTAGCCCCGTTGTTCAAAGAAAGACACGACCAGACATCTGTCATGTAATTCAGTGACTCTGCGACACCAATTACGCCGACACGAAACTTTGAAAAGTTGTGGAGCTTTCACCCTCTTCTTAATCACTTTCTGTCAAGGCCATAAAAGAAGGCATCGGCAGCTTTTGTCTCGCTTTTTAAGTAAGCCAACGCGGCTGTACGCCACCAGTGTGACCCATCACTCAGTCGCTGCTAAATTAGCTTTCCCATGTGTCATGTTGAAGTTGCCGGATCCTGTCTCGACAGGAAGTCGCCCCGAAGCTCTTCCTGTCAGCCTCCATATCTCAGCTGAGGTGTCAGGGAGCGCCAAGGTTCCCGAGAGCGACTCTGCGAGGTGAGGCCAAGAAGAACCCTCACCTTTTTTTTCTGTTTATCTCTCGCTGGGCCAGACACGCAAAAGGGCGAGATGAGCGGCTTTGCTTTTCTCTCCCCGCTTCTTATCTCAGCTGAAAAAAACAGAGAGGGCTACTCACAAAGAGCTGTCTGTTTTTCACTCATCTTCTCTCCTGGCATTCCTCTGAAACAAGAAGACCAATCTTTACAAGGGTCACCTGCCAAGGAAACATTTTCGCTTTTCACTTTCAGGTGCTGTTCTCTCTGCTCTTTATTTCTTGTTGGTCTCTTTTCACCACAACACAAAGGAAGCTCATTTGGAGGCTTGCAATGTCAGATCCTTCAGTGTAAGCACTCTCATCTATACTATCACCAATACTCAGCCTTAAAACCAGTGAATGAAACTGTGCACAAACAAACAAATGCAGCTGAAAAGCAAGGTCCCTTATGAAAGGGAGATATCTGAAATGCTCATTATAAGGTCCATGTCTGTTTCTTACATGGATTCAATGGATCACTAAAATAGAGTATGCATTTACTCGAAGGAGAAAAGCCAAGGATATTTTTTATGATGGTCTGTTTTATGCAGGTTTGGTGCTGGTCTACCAGCGTGACATGCTTTTTACCAGTAAAACTTTGACCAAGGAAATCTTGATGGCTGAGAACAGGAATTAGAATTCGTATATTCGTTCGTTCTGAGCTGAAATGGAAATGTTAACATGCCTCCTTTCGAAACTTATTAGAAAGAAAATAAATAAAATAATCATTATAAATAAAAGCAGTTTATAATAACACTCTTTTTTGAAATGAGAGCGCACTGCCAGCTACATCGTTAAACACATGCAACACACACTTAGATTTAAATGTACATAATAAGCTTTAACATATATAATTGAACAAATTGCAAGAATAACTGATATTTCACAATACATCTTACCACAGTTGACTTGGTACTGAATTTCGGCACAGTCGCCGCAGTCAAGTACCGGCCCACCGGTGGGCCCAAATCCATTACATTTTTAAAACAGTAATATCCTATACTAAACCTAAACTAATCTTGACTAACTATATATCATTTGAAAGCTTCTAGTTCAATCTCTAGTTTCCATGTTTGGTGATTGATTTTCTAAATAAATTACAGAAAAGCCGTAATTGATCAATTTGCAACAAGAATATTTTATACTCCTAAGGCGTGTTTAGACCCTTATTTTGAAATAGTGATGAACATGAAAAATCATGAAAGAAAGGTAGAAACCTCAGTTTGTTTTCATGCCAAGAGTTCAAAAGATAGCATCCATTCAATTATTTTAGAAAAAAAGGTCTGAAATCTTTTTAAATATAAAGAAAAAAATTATTGATTCACCATTTGTGATGATTGTGGCAGCAAGCTATAACGCACATACTTGTTCTTTTTATGTGTTTATTAGAGGTTGAATTCATATTAAAATCTGCCAAACTTCTCATATTACTTCTGAATAGGATGTCTACTTCATAAATTGTATGAAAATTGTGGAAATAATGGTTCGTATCACTCAAAACACATATGGAGGCGCCCTTATATGGGCAGTAATGGCGCCCAAACAAAATCTTACTGAAAGCTCATTTTTTGAGATATCAACCTAAAATTTTAAACACAACTTGTTCAGATTTTTGGCTTTGATTTTTTTTGTGCAGTTTTAGAGTCGCCCAGGTTTTGAAAATATATATTTTATATGAAATATGAATAATACAATTTTTTACATTGTATATTTTCATAAACTCAAACTTCTATAACTTTTTTTCTGTTTCACTTAATTTATTTCACTTTTACAAAAATCTTCCAGATGTCTTCTTTAAAACGAGACCAATCTTACGTCTATATTCCAAAGCATTCTTGAATTACAACCATTTAAGTTCGAAATGTGCATTTTCATGTAGGCCTATATAAAAAAAGGGGTGTGTGTGTGTGTGTGGGGGGGGGGGGGGGGGGGTTGTGACAGTTAACAGGTTAAAGTAATGAAATGACTTAAGATTTTGCATTAGTGGGTAATTGTTACGATGTGGTTTTGTGTCCTGTCACGTTTAGTGGTTCCCTGTCTTGTCATTAGTTCTCCCAGGTGTTTCTTGTTATCCACGCCCCCTTGCTATCCTGACTGCTCGTTTGTCTTTGATTATTTAAGCCCTGTGTTTCTGCCCTGTCTTTGTCAGTTATTTAATGCATTTACGTACCACGAGTGTCTTGTGTCTTACAATTAATGCAGTTTTATGTATGGCCCAGAGACATTCCAGTGGGCTTTTTATCACTCAGAACTTCCTAACCGCATATCAACACCCAATCATCATGGCAGTGAGTTTTACATGACCAAAAAACATCCGAAAATCAGAGCCGGACAGTAACGGAGTACATTTACTTGAGTACAGTACTTAAGTACAATTTTGAGGGATCTGTACTTTACTCGAGTATCATTTTTGGGGAGTACTCATGACTTTACTCAAGTACATTTGAGAGGCAAATATTGTACTCTTTACTCCAATACATTTCTATCCATAACCGTGAGTACACGAATAAAAATAAATAAAAAAAATCTCGGAAACCCTCAATTTGTTGTTTCCCTCTCAAACGTGATTGGATTGTGCAGGCGCCACTGATTGGGACAGCCTATCAGCAATCACCTTCAGCTTTCCGCCAAAGTCAACTCCATGGTCAGATTTTATATTACACATTAATGTAAGCCAAGCTTTTGGTTTGATGTTCTTGAGTATGTGGTGTGTTTAACACAGTCAGGTTCAAATGTGGCAGTGGCGTAGCCACGAGGGATTTCTGATTTCTTAAAAAAAAAACTTTAGGAGGCAAAATATATTTTTACTGATTATGTGAATTACACTGCGCAAACCAAAGTAGGCTACTACCCAGCGAATGAAAAAGGGTTGGCGCTCAGTCTCCAGAGTACATAAAATATTCATTTTGTTTTATTTTATTTTTCCGGTTTGCATTTATGAGGAAAAAACAATGTTATGGACGTGTTCTCCGTTACGGACGTGAGCGCTCTGAAAGCGGCATAAAAAATGCTTTAAAACTTTCACAGAGACATCAAACAGAAAACACAAAACCTTTCTTTAACCTGAATTTCGTTTTGCATTACCGTATTTTCCGGACTATAAGTCGCACTTTTTTTCATACCTTGGCTGGTCCTGCGACTTATAGTCAGGTGCGACTTATATATCAAAATTACCAAGATTTACTCGTCACAGGATCGCTGACGGCCCCAGATTATTATTTGCGAGTTTTTGATGTATTTGTGGTATGACGTGAATGCATCATTTGCCGAAATTGGGGGTGACATTACCGTCTACAGCCACGAGAGAGCGCTCTATGCGCTCTAGACTACAGCTAGTTTTACCGCTGAAAAAATTAACTGAAAACAACTGATATTAACTGAAATATTAGACTGAACGCAAACAAAATGCCCCCAAAAAGAAAATCATATTCTGCAGATTACAAACTGCAGGTAATAAAATATGCAGCCGAAAACGGTAATCGAGCAGCAGAAAGAAAGTTTGGACTTTGGAGTGAATGAGAAACTTGTGAGGGACTGGCGAAAAGCAGAGGTCACTCTAACTGAAATGAAGAAAACAAAAAAAAGCTAATCGCGGGCTGAAAGCAAGATGGCCAGAGCTGGAGGAACGAGTCTGTTGGACTCGCTGTCTTGTTATGTTATGTTATTTTATTTTATCCTATTCAGCCTCTCAGGTATGTTCTTTATGCTATTGTGTAGCTAACTGTTGATGTGTTACGTTAACAACATACCGGACACATATTCAGCCTGTTGTTCTTTGTGCTATTGTGTGTAGCTGAATAACTTAAATGCCTTCTGTTTTAATGAATTAAAGTCTGTTTAAATAACTTTTTCTTGGTCTTGGATTTTGTTAAATAAATTTCTAAATAAATGCGACTTATAGTCCAGTGCGACTTATATATGTTTTTTTCCTCGTCATGACGCATTTTTGGGCCGATGCGACTTATACTCCGGAGCGACTTATAGTCCGGAAAATACGGTAATTGTATCATAATTTTAATTAATGTTTCATCAACCAATTGCCTGGGTTTAATAAATAAGAAGTAAATAGCAGACGATAGATAAGAAACGGAGGCGCCGGCCTGTGAACTGGATCTCGTCTCATAAATGGACCGAAACTGAGTGTATAAGGTAGCCTACTTGCCTCTCACAGACATGTCTACTTTTAAACAGAAAAAATCAAAACGAAAGAAAACAGACTACAGACTGCTTATGTAATCCGTATGAAATGTGTATTTCTCTCTGGCGCGTTCACTACTGAAGATCGCGAGTCAGCATCGTCAACTTCATCTTAGCCGACACTGACAAAGAAAACACTTGTTTATTAACAAGTGTTTATTAATAAACAAGTAAAATATCTCCTTGCTATATTTTACATATTCATAATCATTCCTTTTGCCGGTTCTTTGTGACAGCTTTTAGGTGCTTTATTGGCAGCGCCACCCTTACATGTGGTGTGTGTGTGTGTGTGTGTATCCAGGGCCGTAGCTAGAGGATTCGGGGCCCCCTGAAAAAATATTGATGTGGGCCCCCACCACCCTCCACCAATATCATATACTGTACAATAGATGAACATGGAGGCCCACATATAACAGAAGATGGTGATGTTGTTGTGAAACCTTTATTTTAAAAGTTAAATGTTTATATAAAAATTACAACTAATAAAAATTAACAAAAAGCAAGAAATTGTTAAATAATAATAAAACCAATTTTTAAAAAGTAATATTCCCCCCCCCCCCCCCCCCCCCCCCATCAGTCTGTTATAAATCATAAATCAAAAAGTATACATTTAGAAATTGACAAGAATGCAGTCTGATTAAAAAAATAAAACCATATTGCCTTATTTTTTAATAAAGATAATATGGAACTGGTAATATTATTAAATAAAGCGAATACATTTATTCATCCAAGTGCAGTGTGTTGTATTCGTGTTTTCTCGATGTTTTAAATATCATCAGCCGGCAGGTCAGATGCATAATGCAATGCGTCGTGACTCGTGTAATTTTTTTAAAACTCTATTTACAATAGTGTAAAAAGACAGGAATTTAGACCACGTAATCATTCGGTCGATTGCTGCGCGCACCGATAATAAAAATATGACTGTACACGGCAGACTGTAGACACAAGTTTTCTAATTCCCAGCGAAATAACAATATATAACCGGTCTTTAAGAACGTCTTGATCGACTGGGATACAACCACTCTCCTTGCCTCCCTCTCCGTCTTTTCCTGGCATTTCTGGTACCTGATTTTTGTTTTCTTTTCCCCGACATTTTTCAGTCAGTTAGTCTCCTGCTCTTCCACCAAGTTCATCGTTAACTTCAGGCTGCCGCCTCAACTCTGATTGGTTCTGTTCACGAGCTGGGGTGGGACTTACAATTTTATTGGGTCCATCTGATGTTTGTCACTGACTCTGACTGAATAATTAATAAATACTTTAGGTCGGACTAAACCATTTTTATGGAGGTAAGAGAAGCAGATATTTGGAAAAATATTTACCCAAATTCCACGTTTTTGTGGTTTTCATTTAAATCTCAGGCATACAACTAATATAAATATTAGAATTATTCATACAACAGGGGCCTAAATAGTATAACTGCTGGATTTTGTGGGGCCCCCTGGGCAGCGGGGGCCTCTATAATTGTCACCACCTTTCACCCCACTACCCAGATAGCAATGAGTCGGCGGACCACCGTCGGTTCTCCGGCGGCAGTAGAAGCGTCAGAATGGCGACATCGCAAACACGTTGGACGGCGCACCGCCGGCGGCAGCCGCTTTTTAAAAGCGGCAGCCGCCTTCCTACCGCCTTCGTTAAGCGGCCGGCCCGCGGGCCAACCGCCGTTCCGCCGCCTTTATATTGAAGGCCGTCCTTCCGCGGCCCGCCGGAGGCAAACGCTATTTTCGAGCGCTCTGCCGCCGCTTATTCTGGCTATATATTTTATTTATAGCATGCAGTTTATCAAGAATAATGATTGCTCAAACCAGACAAATTTACAATTGGCATTTTTATTCTACATTTCAAAGTACAGTAACTGTCATTTAAACAAGATGTTTCAGATCACTGAAACATAACAGAAAAATAAATAAATCAATATACTAACATGCAGGTTTCCAATTCAATTTTGGTTAAACAGCCTTACAAGCAAATTACAACACTTACAATAAGTGTTCATATAAAAAGGACAGCTCTAGGGTAAAAAATTACCAGTAAACATTATGACAAGTAAAGAGGATATTTGATACCAAATAATGTGCAAGATACCAAATAAATAAAAGTATAACTACATTTACAAACCATTTCTAACAATATGATAAGTGGTAGTAATTTATAGTAAAGCTCTGGAGTAGAATAGGCCATTATAACGGCAATGCTGACCTGTGGCACAAGGATTTACAAGCTTTATTTGAAAAAGAAAAAAAGAAAGTAATTTCCACAGTGAGTGAGTGTAGTCTGACACTTCTGACTTCTTTAGGGGTCTTGATTCTACTGACTGCAAGATAAAGAAAGGATTCCAGTTGTCAGTGATTCTGGGGTGTCAGTAGTCAGTCTAGTTTTAAGTGGTCGGCTGTGGGTCCCTCTCAGCTGTGCGGCGCCTTTTTCTGCCTTCACGGTCAGATGCTCCTTTCAGGTAACGTGTAACGTTAACCTGGACCGCCTCATCAGTGCATCCTGGGTTGCCGGGTCCTTCCGGATGGCTAATATAGAAAATACAGATCTGTCATTTAATTTGAATTGCATGAGGACAATAGGACATACACATCTACTTAAATCTAAAAAAAAAAATCCAACTTACTTTGAACAATGGTCTTCAGGAACATGTCTCTAAAACATGCTTTATCCCCTACACCAAGCTGAAAATCCAAAAAAGTGTTACAAATTACATTTCTCTGAAGCTTCTCATAAATAAATAAAAAATGTGAAAGGCTAAGGATTCAGACTGTAATATATGCAGTATACAATGTTAAATTTTACTTTATATCTAGGTCTACTACATGTACAGGTAGCCCCAGTGGGAATTCAACCGACAACCACAGGTGCTGTTTGCAAGTTGTACCTAATTGCTCAGTGCAAGCAAACGTCTTCAACATTGTTTGTTGAACTTGCTTCACCTGCTCTTGAAGTAAGATTTTACAATTCGTATTTTTATATGTAATATTGTAGTGTGTATTATAAATGATTTATCTGTGCACTTCTTTATTCTTTTAAAATTCATGTAGCCTTATAATCTTTAATCAAATACGTTACCCTTCCCTCCCCCCTCGAAACGACTTCTCTTCTCTTCCGGTCATGTGCTATGGCGCGAGGGCGTGGCAACTCCCCTCAAACCGTGCTATGAGCAGAGATGGAGAAGAGGAGCGCTAGAGTAAAACCCTGCCCTCCGTTCAATATACTTTTTCACTTTTAAATACGTCACAACACTGGAGAAAAGTCGTTTGTAACTTCCGGTTCATGCCGACTTCAAATAGAAGCAATAGTTTCCAAGACAAAAAAACTTCACAAATAACATCACTTACTTGTACTCAAACTCTTGGCTCTGTGAAGTGGAGTCTGGATTACTGGGGAGAAACCTGGTTGCGAGAAAGAGGAAACAGAAATTTGAAAATCGAACAAATGGTATAGTTTAGTGGCAGGATCACAAATCCAGCATCACAGCAATAGATTTTACATACCAGTTCAGCATTTTCCTGGTTTTCTGGAATCGATGCATCTTTCTAGAGTTTTTTTTCTTGAGACTTACAAGATTCTAGAGTAGGGAATAATGAATGAAAGAGTCAGTTATCCACAATAAACAGAAAATAAATTACACAGATGAAATACAGGAAAATCAAATACACAAGTCAGACCCATTTACCTGCTCCCTTCATTAACTTAAAATGATGTTTCTCCCAGGTGCTGTGTGGAGGTGTGCAGAGGATGGCTAAATTGTTGCCTTCGTCTTTTTGCTGAGGTTAAATGGGGGCCAATGGCACATGCTCTCGCTGAGCCACTCTTGCGGAACCACTGCAAATGGCAGATCCTCCTCGTTGATAAACTGAACAATGTGAACCATCTAAAATAGAAGAACATTTTGCATAAAGTATACTTTTTGATTAATTTCCAGGCAAAATCAATAACATTAAAATGCTCACCCTTTCAAAAAACGAGTCATTTTCACAAGTGGATCAACAGAAAACCATGTTCAGAAAAACAATCATATACACACATATATACATACACACACACACACACACACACATATATATATATATATATATATATATACACACACACATACATCGTTATTTTTGTAAGAAAACACCAAAAGTTAAACTTTCTAGATGTAAAGCTTTCTTTTTAGATGTAAAGCTTTGGCGATCTACTGTAGCTAGATACATTTCAACATGTCGAACATGCTTGAATTCAGTGAGTAAATAAGGCGAAGCAGCATGTGTTAGCTAACACTGTAAGTTAATCTAGACTAGCAGCATGGTTGTCGAATCAAACAAAACATCATTATGTTTAGTTAGAAAACAACACAAGTTATACTGATCAGTCTTTCTTGTCGTAAAGATGTTGCTAACGTTACCATTCCCACGTGGGCGGGAGAATTGTCCTTCAGGATTTAGTTACGTAAGTTAGTTAATTATTCGACTGACCAATACTATCTTAAACCACATACTGTAGTACTCACACTTGCATAAACATACGTAAATATAGTTAAAAGAAGAAAAGAAAAAACTAACGCCAGGAAGAAACTAAGTAACGTTAGCCTAACTAACATTAGCTATGTCAGAAACATGACGCAAACTTTGTAAACAGGCTAACTTACTAGCTTGACTAGTAAGGCAAGAACATATTTGAAAAAGATGAACTAAAAATGTAAAAAATGAACATAATATTGCGTTACACAAAAAGGAAAAATGTACTTACTTTAAAGATCGTAGTCAATGACTATAGGATATCGTCTCCAAATACTGAAATCGTGTGACGAGTGGCCACTGTTGTGTTGGTAAATCTGCTTCCGTTTTTTAGGTACTGCCCCTCTCGGCCGGTGGAGGTACTTCTCTGTTTGTGCTTTAATACTTTCTTAAACATTTGTACAGATTGCAAAACTCGCAATTGCAAATTAATCCCTTATACCTGTAAAAGGTAAAATAAATAAAAAAATCGAACTTGTAAAAAAATGAAAGACATAAACGAAATTTCCTGGGGTGACAGAGAGACAAAATATTTCTAAATATTTCACTTTATCTTTCAGGTCAAAACAGGGATTTTCATGTTTATTATAAATATTACCATGGTTGCAAATTAATAAAAAAAATCTAAAGCATACCCAAGCTTTTGGCCAAGTTGCAGATGTCTTTCACTGTTCACTGATTTCAGGCATTGGTTAAAAGTCTAACTTCATCCATTTATTCTGCTAAATTGTTCATACCATGAATGAAATATTTATTTTAAAACCTAATCAGAATCAGAAAGATATTTATTGCCAAGTAAGTTTTACAAAAGGAATTCTTTTTGGACTATTTGTGCATCTCAATTGTGCATAAATCAAAGAAATGAATTGTCACCTTAAGTGAATAAAATAATTCTATATATTTTACATAGGCCTATCACTGAATCGCTTCAGAGTTTCAACGTAATTTAAATGTATTTTCCTAAACCTTATCATGGAATCAGACTGAGTCAAATCTGTTATAAACCCTAATGACTTTGGTACCTAAAAATTTGATATAATTCACATAATAATTATAATCGCTTTAAATGTGAAAGTTAAAATGCTGTCAGTTCCACTCATGCCAATGACATGGCTGGTCGATTTCAAAGCGGCTTGCCGCCAGCCGGCCGCGGTTCATTTAGACGGCGGCAACCGCCAGAGAGAATGAAGTCGGCGGCCCGGCGGCTGTTCGCCGGCGGCATATCGCAAGAAATGGGAGTGACGTATTCGGCGGCAAACGTTTCTTCTCCGCCAGCGGGGCGCACCTATAGCCGACAGTTTGGGGCCGGCGGCAAAAAGAAGCCGTGCCGATATTTTTTGCTATCTGGGTAGCGACGGCCCTGTGTGTGTGTGTGTGTGTTGTCCCCGCATTTAAAGATGGGACCCCCCAAACATGTAATTAAATTAAATAAAGCAACATGGTAAAAAGATGAAAATGACTTGATTTTACTTTCAATTCCTTTTACATTCTCCAAGGTATTAACATTAACATTTTTCATAACTCCATGTAGGACGTTTCTGTGCATAAATGTAAGCACTGTGGCAGTAGATTAGTAATGCAATATTTAGAAAATCTACTCTTGTACTCTTGATACTCAAGTACTTTTAAAAACAAGTACTTTAGTACTTTTACTTAAGTAGACATCTGAATGTAGTACTTTTACTTGTACTTGAGTAAAATTTAGCAAGGGGTATCTGTACTTTTACTCAAGTAACAAAGCTCTGTACTCTGTCCGCCTCTGCCGAAAATGTAAAAATTTTATTATTTATTATTAGAATTTATTAGGATTAACCCCTTGAGATGTATCATCTCGTTTTCGAGGGGGTCCTTACAATGAAACACAATTACAGAAAAAACAAAATTACAATTAATACAACAAACAACAAGACACCACCAATATAAAATACAAACATATATATATACATACATACACATACATGTATACATATACACATACACATTTATATACAAATACACATACACACATACATACACAACAATACACAAAACTACAACACCAGTTTCAATGATAGCATGTACAATCTACTTTCAAATAAAATAATAAAGATTGTTTAAACAACCGAAATGAAGTAATGGATCTAATATGTATGGGTAAATTATTCCAATCTAATAGGGCTTTAAACATAAATGCTCTCTTACCAATTATTTTTTTAACACGAGGAACAAAAAAGTAAGTCTGGACAGAATGCCTAACATGATAGTTTGAGGAAAAGAGTACAAAATATTGTTGTAGATAACTAGGATAATCAAAATAAATACATTTAAATATAAATTGGAGCCAGTGCGTCTGCCTTCTCACATTCAAAGGTGGCCACTGAAGTGCATCAAACATTGTACAGTGGTGAGTGGAAAAAGAACATCCTAGAACAAATCTACAAATTCTATTATATGCCGAATTAAGTAAGACAAGATCAGATTTTAATGCCGTCTGATAAACCACATCACAGTAATCAAACAATGGAAATATTAATTGAGCAACTAGTTTCTTACGAACACTATAAGTAAAGCAATTTCGAGATCGATGCAAGATACTCATTCCAACGTTGACTTTTCGTAAGACATGATTAATGTGAAGTTTAAAGGAAAGTTTAGAGTCGAGCCATACACCAAGGTATTTAATAGTATCAACTCTATGCAGAAGAGTACCGTCTTTACATAATATAGCACAAGAACAGGTTTTGGAATTAAGTTTATGTCTAGAACCAAAGATCATAGTATATGACTTGGTTTTATTAAGCACTAATTTTAGTTATAATGTTGTTAATAGTTAAGGTTAGTTTAACTGTGCAGAACCAGCCAATCAAATTCTGTCTCACTCTAGGCAACAACAGAGCTGAACTATATCCAGACATAATTGCGATCTCATGACAGGTGGAACGGGGACTTGGGTATTTCTGTCTCGGAATGACTCAGGAGAACGACTATAGCTGCGAGAGCCCGACAAGATGTGCGCGCGATCCACCGTCTGAAGACTCAGGTTATATTCGCCCACAGCACAAATTCAAAATTCCTACTGCATCTGTTTTAGTCGGTTTCCCCTTTCTTCCTCTCTCTTTCAGAAGCGGCTCTTGATCAGGAGACAGAAAGACAGCGAGTCTGTGGAGCCAGCGGTAGAGGAGAGCGCCAACAGCCACGGGCAGCTCATAAAGCAGAGACAACTTCATAAAGAGAGAGAGAGAGAGAGAGAGAGAGAGAGAGAGAGAGAACTGAAAGACAGAAAATGGTGAAAAAGGAGGGGCAGATGGACAGACACACAGACAAAGCATCGACATCTGTACAGAAACTAGAAAGTGGCTTCTGTTTGTCTCTCAATACCCTCACGTCAGGAGACACAAAGGAGATGCACAATGGCTCATTGAGAGACAAAGAATCACTATAGATTCTCTAAGAACGTTTCGGGCTGCACAGATCCATCCATCCATCCCTCTTTCTGCAGTAACAGGCTTTCCCGTGGCAGGAGATGGTGCATAGCATCAGACTGGCGATGGTTCAGTCCGTCCTGCCACTGGAACTGATTGCTCTCATTAGATTCTTTAGCCTCTGGGTCAAATCCAGCTACTGGATCTGTGAGCAAGCTGATATTTCACAACCCAGGACAATTTCCCTAATGTTTTCTCCCTCTCTTTCATTCCTTGTTTGTCCTTCATTCACTTGGATGTTGTAGCCATCTCGTATTGTATGTTGTGGAGAGATGCGGAGGTCTGTGTGGGACGGATTTTTGCATTTTTGCATCTCTTTGCATTTTGCTTCTTAACTTTTTACTAGGGTGGCATAAAGGTGTTTATTTTTCTTGATTGTGTCAAAAAAGAAAAGATTTTCTAAGAGAAAATAGCAGTGCTTGCAAGAAGAAAACTGTTAAAAAAATAATTAAACATTACTAAAAATTATATTTATACAAGGAAGAAAAGAGCAATCACTATGTATGCAAATAGATATGAGAAACAAGACCAATTGCAAAATAACGATGGAAGATTTCATTTTAACATACCTGTCTTTTCCCAGGTGTTTGCTTTTTTCATTTTACCATGTTCATGTACAGAGAGTCATGTGAATGTTTAAATCAGCAAGACTCATCAGTGGCATCTGGTCCCTGTAAAAAAAACCCCCAAAAACAAAACGAATCGGTTACCTAACGTAACCTCGGTTCTCTCTAGATGAGGGAACGAGTATTGCGTAAGCTAGCTTACGCTGCGGGAAAGATTCATCTTTGCTGAGAATTTGAAGCCAAAAAATTATTTCATAATTTGTATCCATTGACAACGCAGTTCCTCTGCGGCAGACCTTGAGCAGGCTAGCTAGCGGCTCATTGGTTCGCTCAGAGAGAACTGCTTAAGCCTATGGGAGAGCGGGGCTGAACCCGCTGCCAATGAGAAGCGCCCGCGCGCTCATTGCGTCATGGCCCGCCAGAATGGGCGTGGCTATGGTGTATATAACAGTCTCTCCCAGGCTTATATGTTGATTTATTTCAGCGTGAAGCGAAACGCTAGTAGCGCAAGCACGGCCGGGAACGCAATACTCGTTCCCTCATCTAGAGAGAACCGAGGTTACGTTAGGTAACCGATTCGTTCTCTTACGAGAGGTTCTCTCGTATTGCGTAAGCTAGCTTACGCTGCGGGAACACCTGGTCAACGCCGTGCGCGCTATGAATCCACTCATGAATCCCGGGGAGATACCGGGGGATTCTTAACGTGGAGTGAATGTAATATGAGGCCGGCAGAGCGGGCACATGAAGTGTATACATAAGCATCTAAGGGGAGCACAAGGGGCGAACCGGTTGTGTGAGGGACTCCCAGTAATGCAGCTTCTTAGGGAGCTGATCGTTAGACGGCTAGTACTTTTGCCTGCAAGGCGGGAACTTCCAAGTTGTAAAATCTGACAAAGGTGGACGGGGAGGCCCATCCCGCGGCCACACAAATGTCATGAATGGAAATTCCACAGGACCATGCCCACGATGAGGCCATGCCTCTAGTGGAGTGAGCCCTGATGCCCAGAGGGCAGGGCAGGCATTTAGATGCGTAAGCAGAGGCAATCGCGTCCACTATCCATCTAGACAGCGTCTGTTTTGAGGCGGCCAGACCCTTGGTGCGCCCCCCAAACGACACGAAAAGCTGCTCAGCGCGTCTGAACGTGGCAGCGCGCGTAGTGTACAATCTCAGGGCCCGCACCGGGCAGAGGAGATTGGCGTCGCGCTCACTATCGGATGAAGGTAGAGCCGATAGGGAAATAATCTGAGCCCTGAACGGGGTACCAATCGCCTTCGGGACATAGCCATGCCTAGGTTTGAGAATGACGACAGAATCATTCGGTCCAAACTCAAGACACGCGGCGCTGGATGAGAGCGCGTGAAGATCCCCCACGCGTTTTACTGAGGACAGAGCCGTCAGAAAAACGGTTTTGAGCGAGAGGTATTTTAGGTCCACAGACTCGAGCGGTTCGAACGGGGGTGCTTTCATAGCTTCGAGAACTATAGAAAGATCCCAGATAGGAACCGAAGGGGGGCGCGGAGGGTTCATCCTCTTAGCTCCCCTGAGGAAGCGGATGACTAACTCGTCTTTGCCCAGGGACTGAGCGCGTCGGGGTTCAGTGAACGCCGCGACGGCTGCCACGTAAACCTTGAGAGTGGAGGGGGACCTGCCCTTGTCCAGCATCTCTTGAAGGAAAACAAGCAAAGACGGCACCTCGCACGACCATGGGTCCAGATTTTTGTCGGTGCACCATTTTGAGAACACAGACCATTTAGACGCATAGAGCCTTCTCGTGGAAGGTGCTCTAGCCTGTATGATAGTGTTTCTTACTCCCTCTGGCAAATCGACGAATAGTCGTTGATCACCCATGCATGGAGCGCCCAGCGCTGTGGATGGGGGTGCCAGATGGTGCCGCGAGCTTGAGAGAGGAGATCTGCTCTGACTGGGATGGGCCACGGGGCTGTCTGTGACAGCTGAGTGAGCTCCGGAACCCAAGTCTGACTCTCCCAGCGCGGGGCTATGAGGAGCACCGAGTGGCGTGTGTCCCTGATCCTCTGAATTACCTGTGGTAGCAGAGCGATCGGAGGGAATGCATAGAGCGGGCGGCGAGGCCATTCCTGGGCTAGCGCGTCCTCGCTCCTTGAAAAAAATATTGGGCAGTGAGCGTTCTCCTCTGACGCGAAGAGGTCCACTTCTGCTCTGCCGAATAGCCGCCACAGTATTTGGACCGTTTGTGTGTTCAGGGACCATTCTCCTGTGGAGATGAGGTTCCTGGACAGTATGTCTGGACCGTCGTTCAGATGGCCCGGCACATGCGTCGCTCTGAGCGAGAGCAGGCGGCTCTGAGACCAAACTAGAATGCGGTGTGTCAGCAGGAAGAGATTCTTGGATCTGACACCGCCCTGACGGTTGAGATAGGAGACCACAGCCATGTTGTCTGAACGGATCAGGACGTGGTGTCCCCGAATGAGCGGGAGGAAGCGCGAGAGCGCGTTCTCGACCGCAAGCATTTCCAGACAGTTTATGTGCAAGGGGCTTTCCTGAGTCGACCAATGGCCGAAGGCCGGTGAGCCCTCGCAGACCGCACCCCAACCCGTGTTGGATGCGTCTGTCGAGATGACCTTTCGGCGGGAAAAGGTCCCCATCGTGACGCCTCGCCGAAACCATTCTGCTACTGTCCATGGCTGCAGTGCCGTGAGACATGTCTGCGTAACCCTGATCAGCTGGCGGCCCGTGTTCCACGCGCGGTGGGGTACACGGCTTTTTAACCAGAGCTGAAGCGGGCGCATGTGCAGAAGGCCCAGCTGAAGCACAGCGGAGGCTGAGGCCGTGTAACCCAGCATCCTCTGAAAAGTTTTCAGAGGTGTGCGGGTGCCCATCTGAAAAGAGGCGGCTAGTCGCTGAACACTGCGCGCGCGCTGTGTAGACAGGCGAGCCGTCATTGTGACCGAGTTCAAATCTATTCCTAGGAAGGAAATCGATTGACTGGGTTGAAGGGAGCTCTTTGTCCAGTTGACAGAGAGGCCCAGCGTTTTCAGATGGTCGAGGAGAACTGCGCGGTGCGACAGAAGCTCCGTCCGTGATTGAGCCAAAATCAGCCAGTCGTCCAGATAATTCAATATGCGCAGCCCCTGGCTCCGCAGGGGGGCGAGCGCCGTATCCATACACTTCGTGAAGGTACGGGGCGCCAGGGATAAGCCGAACGGGAGAACGGCGTATTGATAAACATGACCCTCGAAGGCGAAACGTAAGAATGGCCTGTGACGGGGATTTATCTGGATCTGAAAATAGGCGTCTTTCAGGTCTAGAGAGATGAACCAGTCCCCCTGGCGCACCTGCGCGAGGAGTTTCCTGATAGTGAGCATCTTGAACGGTCTCTTCATGAGCACTTTGTTCAAAAACCTGAGATCTAAAATCGGTCTGAGGCCGCCGTCTTTCTTGGGAACCAGAAAATAACGGCCGTAAAACCCCGACTCGGTCATAGATGGCGGGACTCTCTCTATAGCGCCCTTTTGCAACAGCGTCGCAATTTCTGAGCGGAGCGTGTTGGCGGCCAGCGGGCTGACAGTAGATTCGAGCCGAGCGCGCGAACGAGGCGGGCGGCGGCGAAACTGTAGCAGATAGCCGTTCTTTATAATGCTTAGCACCCACGGGGAAATGCCTGGAATGGCTTCCCACGCTTTGGAGCATGCGGCTAGTGGCCGAATGGCTATATCGCCCTGATTGCTGCACATAGCGGGCTGGACACAGTGTGTGGGCGCGCTTTGAATGTGTGTGGCAACGGGACTTACACTCAGAGAGGAGTCTATGGGCCGTGAAACAGAGCGAGCAGAGAGGGGACACGCACATGAGCTCGTGGGCGTGTTTGTGTTCTCTGATACTAGAGCGGGCTGTGCCCGCTTCATGTGGGGGGGCTCTGAGAGAGACACGGGATATGTTATGCTTGTGTGTATGGGTGAACACATGATTGTGGGCACATTTTCTACACAACTGGCATATTTTCTCTTTTTGAGATTTCTCTGGGTAGCCGTAAAAACGGCTTTTTGTCGCTCGCAAGCGGGCTGGGACACCGGCTTGTTTGTGGCGGTAAACACTACAGCAGTCGGCGAAACAACGGGGACTGGCAGAGGGTGAAGCTTTGCCGGCGGTCCGGCCGCAGCGGGAGAGCGCCGTCGTTTTCTTAACTGTGCTAGGCAGACTTCTGATGATCAGGTTTCAGCGTGATCTTGGGTCGCGGACCCCGTGGGGGCGGCGGTCTGCGGCGGCTGTCAGAGCGAGAGCGAGGGCGGCCGCCCTGTCTGCGCTGGGCTGTTTGAGTCTGCGGAGGAGGGCGCTGTGGTGGGGCTCTGGCAGGAGGCTCGCGAGAGCGGCCTGCGGAAGAGCTAGCGCGGCGGGGCAGAAACAAATTCATGGCCTGAGTGGCTTTCTGGACCTCGGAAAAGCGATCGACGATCCCCGTGACAGCAGATCCAAAAAGGCCCGTCGGGGAGAGGGGCGCGTTAAGAAACGCGGCGCGCTCAGAATCTCCCATGTCGGCGAGCGTGAGCCATAAGTGTCTCTCGGATACACAAAGGCTGGCCATGCATCTCCCCAGAGCTTGTGCGGCGGCTTTAGTGGCGCGAAGGGCGAGGTCCGTAGCACTTCTCAGATCCGTGACAGCGGAGGGGGGGGTTCTACCGCTCTCAGCCCACTCACGGAGAATATCGCTCTGTAGCACTTGGAGGACAGACATAGAATGCAGCGCCGCGGCGGCCTGACCGGCGGCGGCATAGGCGCGAGCATGAAAGCTCGAGGTCGCTCTGCAAGCTTTCGAAGGAAGCGTGGGGGAAGAGCGCCATCTAGCAGAGGGCGGGCAGAGGTGGGCGGCGACCAAGTCCTCAACGGGCGGCATGGCTGAATAACCTTTTTCGGCGGCTCCATCCACCGAGCGCAGCGAGGCGGAGATATCGGAGCGGTTTCTGGCCGAGAGTGGGGCATTCCAGGACTTCGTCAGCTCTGTGTGAAGTTCAGGCAGGAATGGGGCGGCCCGGTTGCACGCGGGGGTCGAGCGCCGATGAAAGAAGCTGCCGTCCATCCGGTTCGGGGCCTGCTCGGGGGGAGGAGACCACTCGAGACCGAGGCGTTTGACGGCCTGTGAGAGGAGGCGCATTAGTTCCTCCTCTATTCCGGCGCGGATCCCCGCCGACTCTCTCGTGGATCCGAGAGATGACCATTCCTCACTGTCTGACGCGAGCAGTGAACAGGAATCCTTCTCCTCCGCGGCGTCATCGGAAGCGACAGAGCGGCCACTCGGCGGCAACTGTATGTCCGGCTGGGGCGGGGAGGGAGAGCGGGAAGCGGGAGGCGGCGGCGGCGGCCCGCATGGTTCCGCAGGGGGCTCCGGCGGCCTCTGGGCGCGGCATTTCTTCTTCCGCGGCGAAGAGAGAGGCGGCGCGGGAGCGGATTTAGCCGCCAGAAGTCGTGCCCGCAGGGACGACAACGGCAGGCTCTCACAGAAGTCGCATCCTCCATCAGCGAGGGCGAGTTCCGCGTGCTCGAGTCCCAGGCAGAGAGCGCAAATGACATGGCGGTCTCCGTCCTCGAGAGGAGCGCGGCAAGAGCCGCAGGCGAAGCGAGGCATCTTTAAAAAGACGCTCGCGCTCTTTTAGATAATGAGAGAAGGATACAGTCGTCGGATGGCGCTAGCTTGCAGGGCGGCTGAAGGTGGCGAAGACGGCCGGCTTCTTCAGGGTCCGGGAGCTCGCTAGAGTGATGCCTTCTCGACGGCGACGGCCTTTCTCAAGTCAGCAGAAGCGTGTAGCTCGCTGAAGATGAAATGAATCAACATATAAGCCTGGGAGAGACTGTTATATACACCATAGCCACGCCCATTCTGGCGGGCCATGACGCAATGAGCGCGCGGGCGCTTCTCATTGGCAGCGGGTTCAGCCCCGCTCTCCCATAGGCTTAAGCAGTTCTCTCTGAGCGAACCAATGAGCCGCTAGCTAGCCTGCTCAAGGTCTGCCGCAGAGGAACTGCGTTGTCAATGGATACAAATTATGAAATAATTTTTTGGCTTCAAATTCTCAGCAAAGATGAATCTTTCCCGCAGCGTAAGCTAGCTTACGCAATACGAGAGAACCTCTCGTAAGAGAACCTGTGAACACGCTGATATCAGGAGAAACTACAGGGCTGCATGATTTGGGGAAGAACATCTAATTGTGATTTTACTGGTTAAAATCGCGCTTTAAAATTCACAAAAAAACTTATATATATACATAATGAACAGGTTTGGAGTGCCTTAGGCATATACTTGTAGTGCTGCATAAAATATTAATTTTACTTTACAGAAATGCAGGCGGCCTATAACGATAAATCAAGGAACACTTCAGTACACTACATTATAGAAACATATTTATGGATTATCATATGTTCCTTTTAAATGTTTTCATTCATTATGATGTTATGAAATGAGATTGGAGTAAAAACATGAAGCCTAATGTTTGGCCCGTTTTGCTTTTCAAATGCACAGCGCGAGTGACCCAATCTCACAGTGCGTGCAGAGAACATTTACTGAAGCGATCGAGCAGATATCCACGAACAGTGTTTAACAGTAGCCTAAACACGGGTCTAAACATTATAATATTCATCATGTTAGTGTGAACATACTACTTTTATATCATGCTGTGTTTTATATTATTGAGCATAAAACATCTTAGTGTTGTACATGTATATTTCTTTAGCATTGTAAGGTTGTATCTGTCTATAGTTCATATTTAACATGTTTCCGTCGATTTCATACACTTTAGTCTAGCAACAGTTCAACTAGTACAATGTGAAGTTTGCAACAATAACGAGCTAAAATATAAGTGAGAAAACTCGTACCTTAAAAATGTTTCTTCCCAGCAAACATTTGGACGTGTAATGACCGTTGAAAAGACGTCCGTCCGACACGTCCCGTCATGGTTGAAAAATAGTTCCAAAATGAAAGTTGAACCGACGTCTTTGACGTCATCTGGCCGTGAATTCCACGTCTCTTCTGGCCGTGAATTCCACGTCTCTTCAGCGCGTCCCTGGACGTCTAAATGTGTCGTCATTTGTGTGTTTAAATGTGTTGCTGCATAATTTAAGTGTATATAAGCCTGCATTTAAAATAATCACACACATATTGTGTAACATCGTGAAAGGCAATCAAGTCTTGAAGTTTACACATCTTGACAAAGGTTCTAAAAAGGTCCAAAATTGGTCTAGTCAGACCTGACCGTCAATAAAACGTTTTAATCACGTGTACATCACAAACAAGAACACATTATTTGTGGACATAAGAAAAAAAGAAGCATGTTCTGATTTAGCACATTTTATTGATCTTGAACAGCCAAAATGTATCTTAATATTTTTTCAATGTTTAACATTTGTTAACCAAACTAAAATACCAATTACAAAATACTGAATTATTATATAAAGGGAGTTCACCCAAAAATGAAAATTCAATGAAGAAAGGTATACAGGTTTGAAACATGAGGTTGAGTAAATGATGACAATTTTCATTTTTGGGGAAACTATCCGTTTAAAAACACATTGTTTGGCTCAGTTTTTGTATCCACCAGCTGTTCCTGGAGCGTGTTTCAGGTGTTCTGCCATTGCTGCATCAATTTCAGAGTCTGTATCATTTGGGCTCCACCTCTTCACAGCATCTAAGGGAAGAGAATATATATATATATTTAAATAAATAAAATTATTATAAAATTAAAATTTGAGGTAAATGATATGCACTTATTTTCAAAATATTTTTATGGTCTACAGCTAAATAAAAAAAAAAAACATGGAACAAGATGAATGAATCATGAATGACACATTAGAAAAAGGTAATCAACATGCATTACATTTTATTTTATTGTATAAAATATGTTCTGCTTTTATTTTTAAAGCAGTTACTGAAAACATACATGTTAAAATCCAGCTAAACATTTCATTCCATTTCAGATAATTTACTTTCTGAAAGAAACTCTCAAAAGGCTACATTAATAAGTTACAGTAATGACTGTATCATTAAACAATATACTTGGTATAACGTTACCGTTGTTGTATACGTTCAAAGTTACTTTTAGCCTACTGGCTAATTTTAGCCAAACTCAGTAAATTTCAGTTGACAATGTGGGCATAATTTCTTTCGGTTCATTCATGTCACACAAGTAAAACTCAAGCACGTTAATCTAATACAAAATGTACTTACCCAACAGTAGATTTTTAATAATATCGACACAACTCCCTCCTCTCCTCGTGTTTGTTCAAAGTTCCAGAATCTATGGGGAGAACGCGTTAACATCTCGCGAGATAATCCCATCGCAGGATTTTGTAATATCGCGAGATCTTTTGTTACTACATCTTGGCAGCACAGTTTATGGTTTGGGCAGAGGGTTTGGGTAATTACATCCAACTCAGACATAAATGGTGACCGGGTATATTTCTGTTTTACATGTATATACATTCCATAAAAAAATAACAACGAATACATCAGGTACAACAGGTTAAAATAATGACTAAAATGCAGTGGCTTTGCAATCACTTGACTATACTGTGCATTTTGTGATTATAATTTATAAAAACAAGATAAAGTAAATATATATTAATTTGTATATAAATCGTGTATTTTATAAAGAATTATAAATCCTGATAATTTTTTTCTGTCTTGCTAGACTAGACGTGCAAAAGACGCCAGTGGACGTATAGTATTCACAGCCTGACTAGACGTGTAAAGGACGCCAGTGGACGTCTTCTTCACAACCTCTTAAAAACTTCATGGGCAACTACATTAATTATTGCAGTATTAACCATGCGAGGATTAAGCGCAGCTTTTGCATATTTAACAAGGATTTCATAGAGGGTCATGATGGACTATAAATGCACGTGTAAAAGACGTCGCCAGGTGACGTCCTCTCACCCGATACACTAAACATAACTACACAAGCTAAAAGTTAAAATAACAATTATACATGCAACTGTAGACATGTACAAATGTATCTGAATGCATTTTTAGGAAATGTTCTGTGTTACATTTTTTACCGATTTATGACGTCCTGGCCGCAACTATTTTTGGCCAGGGACACGACGTTGCCGTCGGACCAATGTTTGCTGGGTTATCTTTAAATCGTGTTCTTTGTCTTCTGAGGTAAATCCAAGGTAAAGATAAGATAAATGCAGGTAAAAAGGTAAAAGCAGAGAAATGATGAGGTGTTATTCTTTGTTTAGAGGTGATGAGGGCCTTTACAGGTTCGCGTTTCTTCACGTGGACGATTTGCATGTGAATCCCTCGTGCGCAAGTGGGTGTGGTCACATTAGAGGTAATGAGCAGTCACTTGAGAAACTGTACCTCTAGTTGATTTCATACAGATTACTTAAACAGATAATATTTGTTTTTGATATGATTTACATAATTTGAAAGTAGAGACTTCAAGCTTTGTAAAGACATCCCAGCAAACATTGGTCCGACGGCAACGTCGTGTCCCTGGCCAAAAATAGTTGCGGCCAGGACGTCATAAATCGGTAAAAAATGTAACACAGAACATTTCCTAAAAATGCATTCAGATACATTTGTACATGTCTACAGTTGCATGTATAATTGTTATTTTAACTTTTAGCTTGTGTAGTTATGTTTAGTGTATCGGGTGAGAGGACGTCACCTGGCGACGTCTTTTACACGTGCATTTATAGTCCATCATGACCCTCTATGAAATCCTTGTTAAATATGCAAAAGCTGCGCTTAATCCTCGCATGGTTAATACTGCAATAATTAATGTAGTTGCCCATGAAGTTTTTAAGAGGTTGTGAAGAAGACGTCCACTGGCGTCCTTTACACGTCTAGTCAGGCTGTGAATACTATACGTCCACTGGCGTCTTTTGCACGTCTAGTCTAGCAAGACAGAAAAAAATTATCAGGATTTATAATTCTTTATAAAATACACGATTTATATACAAATTAATATATATTTACTTTATCTTGTTTTTATAAATTATAATCACAAAATGCACAGTATAGTCAAGTGATTGCAAAGCCACTGCATTTTAGTCATTATTTTAACCTGTTGTACCTGATGTATTCGTTGTTATTTTTTTATGGAATGTATATACATGTAAAACAGAAATATACCCGGTCACCATTTATGTCTGAGTTGGATGTAATTACCCAAACCCTCTGCCCAAACCATAAACTGTGCTGCCAAGATGTAGTAACAAAAGATCTCGCGATATTACAAAATCCTGCGATGGGATTATCTCGCGAGATGTTAACGCGTTCTCCCCATAGATTCTGGAACTTTGAACAAACACGAGGAGAGGAGGGAGTTGTGTCGATATTATTAAAAATCTACTGTTGGGTAAGTACATTTTGTATTAGATTAACGTGCTTGAGTTTTACTTGTGTGACATGAATGAACCGAAAGAAATTATGCCCACATTGTCAACTGAAATTTACTGAGTTTGGCTAAAATTAGCCAGTAGGCTAAAAGTAACTTTGAACGTATACAACAACGGTAACGTTATACCAAGTATATTGTTTAATGATACAGTCATTACTGTAACTTATTAATGTAGCCTTTTGAGAGTTTCTTTCAGAAAGTAAATTATCTGAAATGGAATGAAATGTTTAGCTGGATTTTAACATGTATGTTTTCAGTAACTGCTTTAAAAATAAAAGCAGAACATATTTTATACAATAAAATAAAATGTAATGCATGTTGATTACCTTTTTCTAATGTGTCATTCATGATTCATTCATCTTGTTCCATGTTTTTTTTTTATTTAGCTGTAGACCATAAAAATATTTTGAAAATAAGTGCATATCATTTACCTCAAATTTTAATTTTATAATAATTTTATTTATTTAAATATATATATATATTCTCTTCCCTTAGATGCTGTGAAGAGGTGGAGCCCAAATGATACAGACTCTGAAATTGATGCAGCAATGGCAGAACACCTGAAACACGCTCCAGGAACAGCTGGTGGATACAAAAACTGAGCCAAACAATGTGTTTTTAAACAGATAGTTTCCCCAAAAATGAAAATTGTCATCATTTACTCAACCTCATGTTTCAAACCTGTATACCTTTCTTCATTGAATTTTCATTTTTGGGTGAACTCCCTTTATACAATAATTCAGTATTTTGTAATTGGTATTTTAGTTTGGTTAACAAATGTTAAACATTGAAAAAATATTAAGATACATTTTGGCTGTTCAAGATCAATAAAATGTGCTAAATCAGAACATGCTTCTTTTTTTCTTATGTCCACAAATAATGTGTTCTTGTTTGTGATGTACACGTGATTAAAACGTTTTATTGACGGTCAGGTCTGACTAGACCAATTTTGGACCTTTTTAGAACCTTTGTCAAGATGTGTAAACTTCAAGACTTGATTGCCTTTCACGATGTTACACAATATGTGTGTGATTATTTTAAATGCAGGCTTATATACACTTAAATTATGCAGCAACACATTTAAACACACAAATGACGACGCATTTAGACGTCCAGGGACGCGCTGAAGAGACGTGGAATTCACGGCCAGAAGAGACGTGGAATTCACGGCCAGATGAGCTCAAAGACGTCGGTTCAACTTTCATTTTGGAACTATTTTTCAACCATGACGGGACGTTTCGGACGGACGTCTTTTCAACGGTCATTACACGTCCAAATGTTTGCTGGGATATATCTCATGTGTGTATGCAAGTATTCGCCGAATTACAGTTCATTTTCTGTTGCGTTTCAGAATGTACTTCACACTGAGAGAGACGGCAGAACGGCCATCATGTTTATTTTCTTTATTTTACGAAAAAGCAAAACGTTTTGTTTTTATTATAAGTGTACACAAATAAAAGTACACATTTAACAGTTTTGAATGATGTATGACAAAAATCGACGGAGTTATTTGACGGTGCGTCCCAATTCGCATACTATCCGTCCTAAATAGTATTCGAAAATAAAATTAGTACGTCCCAAATCGTAGTATGTTGAAATGAGTGTCCCAAAGATACCCGGATGGTCTAACGGCTAATATTGCCCACAACCCATCGCGCGTTGGACGAGGATTCGATTAGAACTACAAACACGAGTAAAAAGTGTTAAAAAACTACAGACATGGACAAGGGCGTAGGTTTGGTCTCAGCTTTGGTGGGGACAAAATACACTTACATTGCTGTAAATGAGCTTTTTATGAATGAATGGCTTGCTCTGGTCTTCGTCAACAACACGCGCTTGCACCTCCTGCTGGTGGAGAGTATGCTCGGTAATCTACTGCTTCTCCTGCAGTTCCTTAGCCTGGTTAAAACCAGACCATTCTCAGTTGTAACTGAGTTATGGTCTGGCAAAGCGTCATAGACAAATCATTTCCAGAGGGGCGTCAACAACGGACGTCGCGGATAGACCTAAACCCAATCAGAGCGATGAAGGAGATGACGTATGCAGAGCGGCAGAAACATCTCCGAGTGTTGTTCTTTGCTCGGTTTTTATCAAAAAGGAAACGTTCAAATCGCTTAAAACAGACGCGATAGCGGATTCAAACGAGTGATGTTCAATGGCGGCATCCATCTTTGTAATGTAGGCTACAAAATCTGCTTCAAAATCCCAGCGCTGTCGTCATCGTGTAAAGCCCGCCCCAACGTTTCTGATTGGTGCCGCGATTTCGACGGATTGGAAATGGGCTTGAATGAGCTCTTTGCCAGACTAACTTTCAGAGCAAATCTAAATTTGCCGGAAGTTGTCTGGGTTTTCCCAGGCTAGCAGTTCCTGGATGTCAATGTTGAATTTACTGTCGAATTTGAACCACTGAATTTGTGGAAGTTTATTTGCAAAGCGAAATTAAATGGACCGAGCATTGCCTGTTGAATATTATAGGTTGTATTTTTAAACAGTTTGACTATTTTGGGAGTGAATGTGAAATATGAAAGGTGAACATGGATTATTGCATTTTTAATAATGAAAATGTGTTTGAAAAGTTTTGAATTGAAATATTCACAGCTTAAATATTCAACCATGTTGAATTTCAGCCGATAAAAATGCGAGCCCTGATAATACAAAGAATTAAAATGCAAGCAAATTTTAGTGCAATTCAACAGGCTTTTTTGTTTCAAAAACATTTGGCATTATTTTACTTCCATATACTTTGCTCATTGAATTAAAAAGAACTTTGAGACAATTAACTGAGCCGTAAATGTCATGTGACTAATCATTCTAGAGCTGCAAAAAATGACAATGCAGACTGGTTTATGGAACATGCAGTCTCAATCCCTGTGATGATTATCCTGTAACATGGAAAACAGCAGAGAGAGAGAAAAATTCATTAATTGTATTCTTTTAAGAGACTAGAAAAAATAATCAGTCACTAGAATAAAATCTACTAGTTAAAAAAGAAAACATTTTATATTTTGAATGTATGCTCAATTACAAAAAAAAAAAAAGTTTGAATATATGGTTTTAAATGATCCGCAGATGCTTGCCTTTACGTAA
This sequence comes from Rhinichthys klamathensis goyatoka, assembly GCF_029890125.1. Classification (NCBI taxonomy): domain Eukaryota; kingdom Metazoa; phylum Chordata; class Actinopteri; order Cypriniformes; family Leuciscidae; genus Rhinichthys; species Rhinichthys klamathensis. The sequence goes on along the minus strand of NW_026607126.1, from coordinate 307,582 downwards.
CTTTACTGAATGAGTCTGAACAAATGAGTGAGTGGAGAAGCACTGAATGTGACATGTTGATTGTGAATGAACTGAACGAACATGGCACATCATTTATGAATGAGGACCTGCTGACCAACACTGACTGAATGAAACACTTACATAGTTAAACAGTTGTCCCAACACTGTTAAAGTCACTTTGTTTAAAAGTGCTTGCTAAGTAACAGACTTGCTTTCTAGTTTCAAGTCCAGGGGAATTCCAGCCCTCGGTTACTTCCTATCCCCTGTGTATCCCGTTACATTAGGAGTGCCACTGGTGGGAACGGTCTCATCATCTCTAAGTTTTATTTAGTGTCCAATTAAAAGTTTCTGAACTATCTAAGGAATTAATGATGCAGCAATTCATTCAAAATGCATTATATTGCACATGTTTTCCAAGAATGTCTGGGATCTTTTTAACATGCCATAGAAGGTTTAGCTCATCTGCAAAGCCTGACATGAATATGAATTTATATTCCATTCTCCCCATATCAGGAGCTGACGGCTAATATGAAATATGAATTAATGCAAAGATAAATGTTTAATGGATTGTCTTATTACACTATTTGAATGGAATGAGAGGAGCTGCTCAGACGAGGTTGGGAATCGCTGCACATTTTCGTGTCAAATGGACTGCAATGCTTTGCAAATCTGTAATATAAGCCTAGATGTGTGCTTATACTCGGCAAATTATTGCATGCTGTTCATGTTTTTGCAGACTTTATGTGAGACATCGGCTTTGTTCCAAAACTTAGCAATCTGCCTAGTATTTTAGTTCCAGTTTAGTTTCAGGCACAACTTGGTTTTAAACCTTGTTGACTGCAAGGCTCCACATTGCCACGCCAATTTTCAAAGCTTCGTGACTTTTCCAAATGTTCATGATTTGTTGGATAAGGATTAGGGACAAAAATTTATACAAATATTTTTTATTAAATTTCTACCTTATAAAATATTTTAAAGCTCGACATAACTAAAAAAAAAAGGGTTTTGTTTAATTTTTTTTAATAAATTCAAATGACTTTTCCAGGTCTAGGAGTTTTATCAATATATATAAAAAAGTATTGGTTGAGGGGTTGAATTAAAATAATTAATTTGTTTTATTTGAATGCTTGTTTTGTCTTGCAATTGTGTAAATCGTCTAAGTTGTTTTGAGAACCCCCTTAAAAGTTTGCTGAGGCCCCCTAGTGGGCCCCTGGTTGAGAACCAGTGTAATAGAGTTTTTCATAAGCATGCTGGTAAGCTAATGATGCTAAAGATTAATAAGAAAAGGAAATAGACAAAGTGCAAGCAAACAGTCAATTTTAATTCGATTTTTAATTAAAACTGTTTTTATCTTACTTTTTTGTACTGAATATATTTAATTAATAATCCATAATTTTCTTGCTTCTGATTTTTACTGAGCTTTTTTTTCAATGCACTGACTATAGGATTGCCTCCTCAGAAAATGAAGACGTTTTTTTTTATTATTTAAAATAACGTAGAATTGTGCAAAATAAACCCAGAGACACGCACTTAGCAAATAGGGGGTCATTTTTGATTTCATGTTGACTTGAAATAGGCGAAGCACCTATGTCCCATTTATACAGCCTGACCGAACAGAATATGGCTTGATTTGAGGCCTTGTATCTACGTGGGCAATCTACGTCCTCATTACAGTGTATAATCTTCCCAGAAGCCCCTTCAGATCGTTTCCCTGATAGATTCATGGCAGCCATTGTGTCTAAGATCCCCTGAGATAACACAGCGTATCTCTTACCTCCTACTGTACATGTCCAAATGAGACCTGGTACTCTCATAATCATGCATGAAATCGACATATCCCACATTTGCGCTAACTTTAATGCCTAAATTGACCAATATGAGCCATTATACTATATAATGGTCTCATATATGCACTGGAAACAATCTGTATAATAGACAGAAAAGCCTCCCACAATGTGATTTCTATAATGACACTGACTTTCTTGACACATAAGGGAGTCGAGATAAAGGGCTGGAACGATTTGAGCTCAATTACTTTCATCTATATGCTGATTGGTCTCTTTTTCGCCTTTGTCAAATGAGGACGAGTGAGATGCATAGCACTATGGCAGACTAAAAAGGCCTTTGGTTGTGAGACGGCAATTATACAGTAGCCTGTGTTGACCAAACCTAGAGAACAAAAAGACAAAGACAGAAAATGAATTATCCTGTCTAATGTGGGATCCATTCCACACATACACGGACTTAATGTGCGCTTCTTTCCAGGCATAACGACCCCATTGCGTCAACCCTTCCCCCACGCGCTCGGGTCAGTGTGCCGTAATCACGTTCACACACAATCTCCTCGCCCGTGTGTCAAAGCATCATTGCACCCAAGGACGATGTTGACAGCTACGGGTTCCGGGTCCATTACGTTGGAAAAATCACCCACTTGAGCAAAAGACATCCCAGCGGTTTAAGACATGTTCCATGATCAGGCACTTCTGGATCGAGTGAAAGACATAAATTAAGCCGTTGATGGACGTGGTTCTAACCACCAGGGCGTCTGTATAGTGGAAGTGTTGCATTACTTGTTCCAGAGCCGGTATGAAAAATGAACCCGTACAGCTGGTGAAAGCGAATGAGAGAGAGAGTTACGATGAAATTAAGCATGCTGATGTGCAGTGGGAACCGCACTGGGGGTGGCAGCATCACATTACCTGCAAGTATAATCTGAAGAGAGCCGAATGGAGAGAACATTGCACGAGGCACCTGGGTGGGTGCATGAGTCAGACTGTGTGCGTGAATCCACCGCTTCTGTTATTGGAAACAAATATGCACTGGATGTGGGAAAAATCAAGGGTAGCGTTAGTTATGGAAGGTCACATCAGTCAAGCTGACTCTCAGCTGATCCACGTCTAGAAATACAACGCCTATAACTGCATCCCACATTTAAGGTCCATTAGTATTATCAGCAGCGTTATCTCGCTGCTCAGGAGCTAACTGCCCTCCTCCATCCCCAGCTCCTCTCCTCCAGGCAGGACTCGCCCTTCTGATATTCCTCTTCGAATCAGACTCATGTTCTCGATGCACGTTGAATGTGTCGTAAATTGCTGGGCTTTTAAAACCCTCTTTTCTGTCACATTTCAAATTATTTTTGAAAGGAAAAATGCATTGTTCTTGTATGGTGGTGTGGAGTTGTTGCTATTATTGAAAATGAAAACGAGGCTGTTAGTTCCTGTAGTCTTAATGTCTTAGCTGACATCAAATCTTTGAAAAACGCCTTTTGGGAATGTACACGACCGTTCAAAAGTTTGGGATCAGTATGATTTTTTTTAAATGTTTTTGAACTCTTATGTTCACCTAGGCTGCATTTGTTTGCTCAAAATACAGTAAAAACATCAATATTTTGAAATATTATTATTGCAATCTAAAATAACCGTTTTATATTTTAATATATTTTGAAATGTAATTTATTCCTGTGATGCAAAGCTGAATTTTCAGCATCATTACTCCAGTCTTCAGTGTCACATGATCCTTCGGAAATCATTCTAATATGCTGATATGGTGTGCAAGACACTTTTCTTATAATTGTCAATGTTTTTCTTCTGTGCGTAGATAATCTTTTTTGCTTTTTTGACGATCCTTTGATAAATATCAAGTACAAAATGACAACATTTACTTGTTTGCCTTTATTCTTTATTCGTACACTTCTGATCAATTTAAAGCATCCTTGCCAAATAACTAATACTTAAACAATCAATATCTTACCTACCCCAAACTTTTGAACAGTATGTCTTGTCAAACTTTTGAACAGTAGTGTTTTGGATTCTTTATCAAATTTTTCAATTTAATCTCATTGCCATCAATGAGAAACAACTGAGATCCCTTTGATTTAATTGATGAGTTTTCTGTTCCTTCTCTGTTTTTCATGTCTTGGTTTACTCATTTGTCAATCATTATTCCAAGAAACCTTTAAAAATTAGCTTTAGGAACTGATCCCCACCCCACCCCACCACCCCCACCACACACTTTATCTTTATCCACTATTTTTTTCATTCCCTCCCTCTTCTCACACACATGGGATTTTCAATGGGAGCTGATGAATGCTGTGCTTCACATTCAATATGGCAACATGGAAACCAAATAGTCTGTGCTTTAATTAACTTAGCTGAATGAGAGGAAAGTATGAGGAGTCAATATTTATTATGTCTTGAGACAGCTGGGCCAGCACTGGGCCCGGGTCCCTCAGCAGCCATGAGAGCTAATTGCCCCGGAGGCAAACAGAGGCTACTCTCATCAACATCGAGGTGAGCTGCCGTCGCCTTCCTAGATTTCCCTAAGTGCTGGAATAACGCACTGCAATCACAACGAGAGGTAGAGCCACAATGCCATCTAATTAAATGCATCTGAGATGATTCCATGAGATAAATTGAAGGATAAGTTCCCTGCACATCCACAAATCACAGGTTTATGAAACACAGCTGCTAGCACGTCACATCTGTTGACTGGCTAACAAAGATCATTTACCTTCCGTAATCAATGTGAATTTATTTTTTTTAATCTATTGAGAATTTATTATATAGCAAAAATAATATTCCTTTGAATATTATATAACATTTATACTATATATTAAAGGTACACCGTGTAACACTATGTAACTAGTGCTTAAAAAACAAAACTGCATGCATTTTGCTGCTCAACATTGTTTTGGTTGTGCTTCAGCTTTGCATGACTATGCAAATAAAGCAATAATAAAGAAATAAAGCACTCTTTGCTTTGAGAAAGCAGAGCGTAACATTTAAGCATGGCCTATTTTTGACAGCAAACTCTCAGTGAAGCCAATAAGCAGACTTCACTGTACGCAGTCCAGCTTCGTGTTGAGAGATCTCCAATGAAACCATTTTAATTAATGCTCCATTTAGAAATAATATTACATTTTCATGCTTTCTCCTCTTGCCACCTTGTCTTCTATCTCTCCCCTGCAATCTCCTATTTCCATAACAGTGAGAACTGTTGTAAGGAGCGAAGCTTCCCACTGCAATTATACCTTTGTCACAGACACTGCCTGGAAATCTGTGCAGGTTTAAAGGTCAAGGAAGTATTTCTATTGAGAAGAATAATAGAATTAAAATGTTATTATGTTAATTCACTAACACAATCATAGTACAAAGAGACGAGAGCATAAGGACATACCCCTGCTAAAACAAAACAGTATATGTTTTAGGTGCTGGTTCAGTGCTGCTGCTCATCAGACATTAGACTCACTATAGAAATGAATGGAAATGATCCTGGGTCTCCTGCAGAAGAAATAAGAAAGAAAAATATATAAGTTGCGATGCGCAGGACGCCTATGCAACGTGTCATTGTCATCTGGAAGATGCTATTTTTTAAAGGGATTTGCATCACTAAAAAGTTGGATGTTATAACACTGAAGTAATGATGCTGAAAATTCAGCTTTGCATCACAGAAATAAATGACATTTTAAAATATGTTCAAATAACATTTCAAATTGTAGTAATGTTTCACAATATTACTGTTTTTATATGCTCTTAAAATTATAATCAGATGTTTTTACAAATAATGATCCTTGGATCATATGAAAAATCTAATTCACAATGTCTCACAATTAAATAATAATTGCTCTCACAAAGCTATTGTATGAAAATAAATATGGTACACAGTCCACTGGAGCGATACGAGGGTGAATAAATGTTGATGTTTCACTTTTGGGTGAACTAACCTTTTAAGAAATCTGTTATTCCAATTAAGAAATCTGTTGTTCCAATGACAACAAACCATATAAATGATCAATGAAATAAAAAAAAAGCTGAATATGACCCCTTTAAAACAGAATGTGATGCTTTCCAAATAATGTGAACCCCCAGATTGTGAGGAATTGAAATTTCCATCACAGAATCCGCCATGATGCTCAGTCTCCAGTAAGGAGAGATGCCCTGGCATTGTTTAGCAGCTCACCACCTCTTCCCCACAGCTGGACCACATGTGTTAGGCGATAAGTCATACGCAATTAACACAAGCCTGTTGGGGACCGGCAGGCTGCGGGAGATGGTGTGTGTGTGGTTGCGCTGCCTTCTTGCTCATTATCTCCTCCCCAACACTTGTGGCACTCTAAATTGAGCATGGGTGAAAAATAGAAACAGGGCGAATTGAGAAGCGGCACGCTGGCTTGCAAGCAGACTGACGGCATGTAGAAATTTAATGGAGTTTGAGCTGACACGTTGAGTGTGGTTGGAATCAGAGAGCGAGGCATCGTAACTACATTGTGCGTGTGAGCTGAAGACATGGGAGGAACTTGGGTCTGTGTCAGGTGTCATAACCAGGAACAGAGAGTCTGGAATGCTGTTTTTTTACATTATAAATCAGATTGATCTGGTTCCGGATGCTGATTGGTCCATACAACGTTCCAGCCATGCTAAAATGCACAACACAGCAGCTATGATGCGAAACACCTGTTCATCATCTACTGTGAATCAGGGTCCAAATCAGTTCCTGAATTGAATTCGTACATTTGTCTAAACCCCAGTGATTTAGGGGCGGGGTCAGGGGGAGGTCATTCACACGGCAACTCGTAAAATATGTGTGATTAAGCAAAAATCTTACGAATTCGTACAAATGAGGTCGTGTGAATTCGTACGAATTGGCCACCTCGTAAAATAAGTACGAATTGCCGTGAGATCGGGTTGGATTCACAGGACCCTGACTGCTATTCTAAACTGAATATGCAGTGCAAGTAAAATGAATTTAAAATCAAAGAAATTCATATAACTTTTTTCCCCACTAGAAAAAGCTCAATTTGACAAGACATGCTCTGTGTTGGATTTACAAAGTCTTATTTCAACGATTTTTAAAAAAGTTGTTAACAGACAAACAAATATGTAGAACAATAAATAGACAGAACTGTGGATAGATTGAAATATAGAATGACAGATAGAACAATATAAAGAACAATAAAACGATAGAATGACAGACAGAACAATAGATAGAATGATACATAAAACAGACAGACAGATACTACTAGCGAACTAGCAACTACTAGCGAATATGGCCCTTAATTCCAGTCTGTTGCTCTTACAAAGCTATTGTATGAAAATAATACGGTACACAAGTCCACTTTAAATCTTTGGAGCGATACGAGGGTGAATAAATGATGATGTTTCACTTTTAGGTGAACTAACCTTTTAAGAAATCTGTTGTTCCAATAACAACAAACCAACAAAAGCTATAAATGAAAAAAAGAAGAAGAAAAAGAGCAAAAAAGGCAAATACATCCTGTAAAATCACCCAATCAGTGATCTACGATAATTTCAACATGGGTGACCTTGTCTCCGCTCTTTTCTCGCTTCCCATTTCTCTTCTTTCCTCTGTCAGATGACAGTGAAATCTCACCAATTAATCTCGTATTCGTGCCGTGATAACTCACTCTTGCCTGCGGATTGCTGTTGTATTCTTGTCAGAGCTGTTCTGGCTGTAGATAGATCTGGCTGACATTAACCAGCAGACTAATGAAGCTCTTTCCCCGTCTGTCATTCAGGTGACTGGTGTCCTGTCTGCTGATAGATCTTTATCAGCCAGCAAATGGCAACGACAGCTGGCGAGGTGTGATATCGATGTTTAGCCGTACATCTGATCACCTGATCCGACTACAGCAATGGATACTCCATGACGTTAGAATGGGCTCCATATATCTTCATCCTGGAGGTCAAAAGCATACAATAGTTTATATACAATAATCTGGTTTTGTTGTAAGTTATGCATTGCAGCTTTTCTGGGATGTTTGGCATAATTTAAAACCCTAATAACACAAAGTCATATCCATTTTGATTTTATATTCATGCATTTGGGGATTTGATGTAGTGCTGCTGATACATTAAATGATAGAATGATATATAAAATCTCTCCAAGTATGTATTACAAATTCTTGGAAACATGTTTCAAAGACCCCCTGTGGTGAAGTTTTTAATGTCGTTTATATGTCTATGTGGTGTTTTTAATATGATTTAAGACAAACCATGGGCAAATTCATCAGTCAACGATATTTTCTCCTTAAAACGTACTCTGTTACTAACGTAACCTCGGTTCTCTCTAGAGAGGGAACGAGTACTGCGTAATAGCTTTACGCTAGGGGAAAAACTCTTTTCCACGAGATATTGAAGCCAAAAATTATCCTAATTTTTTTATTAATGTAAAACGCTTTGCAGCAGCAAGCAGACATAGGCGAAACAGCTCGCGCGCCTATTGGTTGCTCTTGCGGCAAATGCAGCAGCGTATCGAGAGAGACTCTGCGTGACGTAATGACCAATGGGGGCAATTCGCGCCCATATCGTCACGTCCCGCCAGAAAGGGCGTGGTCTCACCCTATAAATATGCTCGTTAGGCTGGTACAAGCTGGTTTTTATCGCTGAAGCGAACCCGAGCGTATTCCAAGCTCGGCAAGATACGCAGTACTCGTTCCCTCTCTAGAGAGAACCGAGGTTACGTTAGTAACCGAGTACGTTCTCTTACGAGAGTATCTCTCGTACTGCGTAATAGCTTTACGCTAGGGGAACACAATGCAACACGCCGTGCGTACAGGGATCCAACACCAAAGTCCCAAGGGCCGAAGCCCAGGGCTCATGTAGTGCATAATCACCATAAACTCACATAGAGTGGAGGAAGAGAGGCTGGAAGCGTCATTCCCTATAAAAAAGCACCCAGCGGGGCTATCATATGACAATAAAACGCGCAGCCAGGGTGAAAGCTTTCAGCCTGATCTGGGTGGCCATACGTGTGTCAACACTCATGGGGCTGCAGTAAATTCAGCATCTGGACCGCACAGCGGGGCAGATAGCACTGAATTTTAGACCGCCAAAAGTTTAGCTTGTAAGGCGGGTACCTCCAGGTTATAGTATTTTATAAATGTAGACGGCGAGGCCCAGCCCGCGGCCGTACAGATATCTTGCAGGGAAACCCCGCTCGACCAAGCCCACGAAGAGGCCACGCCTCTCGTGGAGTGCGCTCTGACACCCAAGGGGCACTGTAGGCCCTTTGCAGAGTAAGCGAGCGCAATGGCATCCACTATCCATCTGGATAGGCTCTGTTTTGAGGCGGCGAGTCCCTTGGAACGCCCGCCAAACAAAACGAAAAGCTGCTCCGTCTGTCTGAAAACAGACAAGCGTGACACATAAGCTCTCAATGCCCTGACGGGGCAAAGGAGACTCGCGTCCTCCTCCTCACTGAGAACCGGAAGGGCGGACAGGGAAATTACCTGGGCCCTAAACGGTGTATTGAGGGATTTCGGGACATACCCGTGCTTAGGTTTGAGAATGACCTTCGAGTCATTAGGCCCAAACTCCATACACGACGCGCTTACTGAAAACGCCTGCAAGTCCCCTATGCGCTTCACTGAAGCGAGAGCCATGAGAAACACTGTTTTGAACGACAGGTGTTTCATGTCCACCAGCTGGATTGGCTCGAACGGGGCGCCTTTCATGGCCTCCAGGACCGTGGAAAGGTCCCACGTCGGGACTGAAGGGGGCCTGGGAGGGTTCAGCCTCCGAGCTCCCCTAAGGAAACGCACGACTAAGTCGTTTTTCCCCAGCGACTGGCCAGACACCAGTTTTGCAAACGTTGCTATGGCCGCCACATATACTTTGAGCGTGGATGGGGTCCTGCCCTTATCCAGTAGCTCTTGAAGGAAGGAAAGCACTTCCGAAACCCCGCATTCCACAGGTGAAAAGCTCCGGGCTTGACACCATGCAGAGAAACAGACCATTTCGAGGAGTAGAGCCGCCTGGTAGACGGAGCTCTAGCCTGCGCGATCGTGTTTAACACTCCTTCTGGGAGGCTAGCGGGTACCCGTTGATGGCCCATGCGTGCAGGGACCACAACTCCGGGCGAGGGTGCCAAATCGAGCCCTCCGCCTGAGAGAGGAGGTCTCTCCTCTATGGTACAGGCCATGGGGCAGTGCTGGTCAGGTTTGTCCAGAGCGGAGCTACGAGCAGCACTGGGCATCCGTTCTCCCTGATTCGTTCCAACACCTGAGGCAGGAGCGAGACAGGAGGAAAAGCATATAGGGGGCAGCGGGGCCAAACATGAGCCAGCGCGTCCTTGCTTTTCGAGAAAAACTCCGGGCAATGAGCGTTTTCGTGGGACGCGAATAGGTCCACCTGTGCTCTGCCGAACGTTTTCCACAGCAGCTGGACCGTCTGCGGGTGCAGCGACCATTCCCCTGCTGGAACATTGTTCCTGGACAGTCTGTCTGGTCCCACATTCAGGTGACCAGGCACGTGCGCTGTTCTCAGTGAGAGCAGGCTGTGCTGAGCCCAGACCAGGAGGCGTTCCGTCAGCCTGTGAAGGTTTCGTGACCTGACGCCGCCCTGGCGATTTATGTATGCCACCACTGACATGTTGTCCGACCGGACCAAGACGTGGTGGCCTGTTACCTGGGGACAAAAACGCCGTAGCGCTTTGTCGACTGCTATCATCTCCAAGCAGTTTATGTGAAGGAGCTTTTCCCGTTCTGACCACAGGCCAGCTAGCGGTCTGCCCTCGAGCAGCGCTCCCCACCCCGAGGTGGAGGCGTCCGTAGACACCACCTTCACACTCGAAGCGGTCCCCAGACTCACACCTGACTGATACCAGTCGGTTATTTTCCAAGGTTCCAGAGCTGAAACACACTGTAGGTTCACCCTGAGGCGAAACAGACCCACTGTCCATGCCCTGGGTGGAACCCGCGCTTTCAGCCACATCTGCAGTGGGCGCATGCGAAGCAAGCCCCACTGGAGTACAGAGGCCGCTGAGGCCATCAGCCCCAGAATTTTCTGAAACCTTTTGAGCGGAACTATCGAGCCGTGGCGGAAGGATTTCGCGACGCGCTGAATATTTAGTCCGCGCTCTGGTGACAGGCGTGCCGTCATGGATAGCGAGTCTAACACTGTTCCCAGAAAGGAAATTTTCTGACTGGGAGACAGTGAGCTCTTCGCCCAATTGACTGTGAGGCCCAGCTCCTCGAGGTGCTCGAGTAATGCGGCCCTGTGTTCTATGAGCTCTGATCGTGATCGAGCTAGAATCAGCCAATCGTCCAAGAAGTTCAGGACTCGCATGCCCTGAAGTCTCAGGGGTGCGAGCGCCGCGTCCATGCACTTCGTGAATGTACGAGGTGCTAGGGACAGGCCGAACGGCAGGACTGTGTATTGATATGCCTGGCCCTCGAAAGCGAATCTCAAGAATCGCCTGTGATGGGACGCTATTTGTATTTGGAAATAGGCGTCTTTCAGATCTATTGACATAAACCAGTCCCCGTGGCGCACTTGCGCGAGGATTTTCCTGGTCGTAAGCATTCTGAACTGGCGCTTCACAAGCGCTCTGTTCAGCTGTCGCAGATCTAAAATGGGTCTGAGACCTCCATCTTTTTTCGGTACCATAAAATATCTGCTGTGTAGGCCCCCTTTGCTCTGAGCTTGAGATAAAGGTTCTATAGCACCTTTGCTCAGTAGTTTCGCTATCTCGGCTCGAAGTAGATGAGATACTTCGTTTTCCACCGTCGTCTCAACGGCGGGGACGTCGAGCGAATTGTAGCGAATAGCCTCTTTTTATAGTGTTCAGCACCCATTCTGATACCCCAGGAAGCTGTGCCCACACTTTCGCGTGAATAGCTAGGGGTAGAATGAGATCTGGGCTCTGGCCGAGACATAGTGACGGCAAGAGAGCTCCGGCGTGCTGTAACGCAGACACTGTGTTTACAGTGTGTGAGGCGGGGGGCGCGCCGATCGCGGCGGGCAGCCTGGCCGCGCTCAAAACCCTTATAGCAGTTTGCTGAGGGAGAGAGAGCGGGGCGAGCCCCGTGGGGCTTAACATGTCTGTGAGTGAATGTGGGCGCAGGACAGCGGGCACATTTACTGCACTGAAAAACACCGTCGGCCTGAACTGACTAAATGCGTGTTGGTTTCGTTTTCACAGAACCCGTGGGACATGTGGTGTGTAGTGTTTGTGGGCACTGAGACGTAGGCACATTCACTACATTTAGTGCACAATCGACATGAGGCGATTTTGTTTGTGCGAGCCCTGCATTTTCGCGGGCTGTGTTTGTGTGTAGAAATGAGCCCTGGGTCATAGGCATTTTCAATACACTCATAACACCATCGGCTGTGGCCGGAATACCAGAAAATACACCATTTATGTGATTTATCTGGGTCGCCGTGGGAACAGCATTTGTGTGCAGGCAAGCGGGCATGGTACTGGCTTGCTTACTGCAAAATACACTGGAACAGTCACATTTTCTGGAACTGAACGAGCGAAAATTTCAGTGGACGTCTGGCCACGACGAGACTGAAACACCGTCGATTTCCTAGGAGGCTAGGAAGACTTGTGTTGGTTTCGTTTTACAGAAACCGTGGTAGTGTTTGTGGGCACTGGGTTGTGGGCAGATTCACTACATTTAATGCACAATTGACATGCGTCGATTTCATTTGTGCGAGCCCTGTACCGTGGCGGGCTGTGTTTGTGTGTAGAAATGAACACTGGGCTGTGAGCATTTTATTACACTTATAACACCATCGGCTGTGGCCGGAAAACCAGAAATACAATGATTACATGATTTTTCTGGGTCGCCGTGGAAACGGCCTTTATGTGCAGGCAAGCGGGCCGTGGTACCAGCTTGTTTACTGCAAAATACACTGGAACAGTCGCATTTTCTGGAACTGAACGAGCGAAAAATTTCGGTGGAAGTCTGGCCGCGGCGAGACTAAATTTTTATCTGCTGCGAGAGCCGGGATCGAACACGGGTCTCTCGCGTGGAAGCTTCGGGTTCCGCCACTGGGCCACAGGGAGAACTACACTAGCGCAAGCAGATAAGAGAGTGTCATCAAAGTTTTGTGTGTGTCGGCGTTTGTATGCAGGTGTGCGTGTTATACAACAGGCTCATTGCTGCAATAATGACATTTTCAGCCGCTCAAACTAGGAGCTGAGAAATGTTTGAGAAATGGAGATTAGTCCGGCCTCGGCGGGGACTAAAACACACTCTTTTCTCATTTGCCGGTGACGCACGCCCATGGGGGGCGGGGTAGATTTCTTATAACGTAAAGAAAGCTAGCCGCGGTTTTAGGGCTCGCGGTCTTGATGCTGGCCCGTTTCCTTGACGACTCGCGGACAGAAGGCGGAGGTCCACAGAGCTCGCCTGTTGCGCGGCGGTTGCGCGGGCGCCTCCCAATCGAGGCCGATGCTTTCCACGGCCTGAGAGAGCAGACCCATCAGCTCAGTCTCAATGCCGGTTCTCTTACCAGTGGTCTGGCGGGAAACGCTAGCGGAGGGGAGGTCCACGGAGCTCGCCCAATCCTCGCTATCGGATGCCAGAAGAGAACACGCCTCGGTGGGTTCGTCGAACTCGTGGACGGACGCGGCGGCAGGCGGCGGCCGTTGTCCGTCAGTGAGCGACTCGAGCGAAGCTGGCGGGCGAACCGGCGAGCTTTGGTGGGCTGGAGAAAGCTCGGGAGCGCGCTGTGCGCGGTGCTTCTTGCGGCGCGGCACCACGGCGGGCTGTGGTGAAGGCTCGGAGAATGATGCCAGGCGAGTCCTCAGAGTCACCATAGGCAAAAGCTCGCAATGAGGGCATCCGCCGTCAGCGAGCGCGAGAGCCGCGTGATCCTCACCCAGGCAGGAAACACAGATGACGTGCCGGTCTCCGTCGCTGAGCGGGGCGCGGCACGAGCCACAGGATGGCATCTTTAAAAAGACGCAGCTCTTTTGTGAAGAGAAGTGTGAGTCGCGTCAAGTAAGCGAGCAAACACTCTCAGCAGAGTAAAGATACACAGAGTATAAAAGGATATAGAACGCCGGAAAGCGCAGCAGGTACGGCAGTTGAAGGCGGCGAGGCCAGCGACTCCAGAGCTCGTCCCGCTGAAAGGCTTGCTTCGACGGCGCGGCTTCTCACTCCGGATCCAGCGATGCGTGTGCGTCGCTGAAGAGATAAAAATCAGCTTGTACCAGCCTAACGAGCATATTTATAGGGTGAGACCACGCCCTTTCTGGCGGGACGTGACGATATGGGCGCGAATTGCCCCCATTGGTCATTACGTCACGCAGAGTCTCTCTCGATAGGCTGCTGCATTTGCCGCAAGAGCAACCAATAGGCGCGCGAGCTGTTTCGCCTATGTCTGCTTGCTGCTGCAAAGCGTTTTACATTAATAAAAAATTAAGGATAATTTTTGGCTTCAATATCTCGTGGAAAAGAGTTTTTCCCCTAGCGTAAAGCTATTACGCAGTACGAGAGATACTCTCGTAAGAGAACTGCAGTGCACAAAAAACGTGGTTTGAAACTGCCCATGTTTTCTAACGTCAAACATGTAGCCAATCCTGTTTTAAACATGTGGGCGGGGCTTTTCTCCACTGACTTTCTATGATGTTCAAAGCGTTTCTAAGGATGCTGATTTTTTATAAGGCACTGCAGCTGTCTGACTCTGAGATGGCGAATGGGAACATGGTTTGTGTAACATTAGCAACACATTATTAGCTGTTTTATAATGGAGTAAAGCCAAAGGCTAATCACATCAATTACCTATCAGTTATGTGTCTGACATTGTAGAGAGCGATACGTAAACTGCATTAGCATTCGGATACATCGACTTGTAGACGAGCCTGTATAATTCACTCTTCCTCCTCCTTTTTATGAATCAGTTTCTGGTTCAAACATATAAGGCTATGTTTACACGGAAACGATCTGAAGAGAAAACGCAAAAGTGGCGTTGCGTTATCACTTTTTATTCTGCGTTTAGACGAGCGTTATGGTTGGGAAATCCGCGTGCACATGGTGATGCAAAAGTGTGTGAAATTCGATGTAGTATGCACTCCAGGCGGCTAGGTGGCAATGTGAAGCACTGCCACACAACAACACCAATATCTTAGAATATTTTGTACAACTGCTAAAAAGCTCCCTTACCTTACCTTAAACGCGTACGCGACGAGAGCCACCGTGAGCAGATTTGCGTTTTTACCGTTTAGACGGGAACGCGACGGTGGAGCGTTTTTAAGATTTCCACTCTGGAGGGTGGTTTCACTTTTTTGCGTTTTTAAGCCCCCAAAACGCCATTGCCGTGTAAACGAAAGGCACATCCGATAAAATATTTTTACGTTTTCACCCGGAATCGTTCTCGTGTAAACGGGGCCTAAAGTTAAATTAAACCATATTTCCACTTGCCATTGTGTAGCGTTTCACAGTTGACTGAGTGGATCAGGTAGTCCCAGCTGGTGTGATCAACTGGAGGCGGGGACTAATTTGCATGTTCACATATCCATATATACTAAATAAAGCAAATGTGTAGAGTTACGTTTAAGCCATTTTAAGAAATGAACAGGAATGTATACTGTTTTGAAATGTTCCTTCTTTGTGCAACCAGAAATAACAGCATGCAGGCTTGAAGACACATAAGGATGAGTCAGTAATGACAGGATTTTTATTTTGGGGTGAACTAGTCCTTCAGTTGTTACGAAGATTATGGCCAGCAAAACAACCCTAGAAAAAGACTGCTGGTAAAGATGTTAGTAAAGCTGAAAATATCCTGACCTGCTGCCGTGTTCGCTGCTGTGGAATGGAGATGAATGGAAGTGCCTGCCGTGTTAGTCTGTCCCTGAATTGCTGCTCCTTTGGGATGCTCACAGTAAACAGACCCCCAAGGGTTCCTGCAATTCCCTAATGAGGATCATTTTAGCAACATGCCTGTTCTGAGCAACACATAATAATCCCTCTTTACTGTGGCGTGACTGTAAACCCCTAGACCTTCAGGTATATCGTTGGGGGGGGGGGGGGGGGGGGGGGGGGTTTATTGCGAACTCCTGCTGTTCTCTTGGGCCAAGGTTGTATGAAAACAGACTGCATTTGTTTATTTATTTAGTTTATTTTTTTAGTTTGAAAGAAAATCATGAGGAATGACTGTCAGAAATGGCAAAATTACCATTCAAAAGTTTGGTGTTGGTGCGATTTTTGAAAGTAGAAGTCAGTAAGAATATTTCTGAAAGCAATTTCATGCTTATCTCAAAACTTCTGCTCCTTTTCAAAATATCGGAGAAAGTTGTATTTACACAATTGAATGAGGGATTTATGAATAAGGCATTTCATGAGGCGCTATATAAATGCCTCATTCATTCATTCATATACAATTGTAATCTTTTTAGATCTACATGGTTTTCAAGTGTTCCAATCTAGTTTCAAATCCCTTTTTAGCACAGAAACAGCCCTGTTAAAAGTTTTTAATGACCTGTTACTAGCCACTGACTCAGGTTATTATACTGTTCTCATGCTCCTAGATCTAACAGCTGCATTTGACACTGTAGACCATAACATCAACCATAAAAGTACTGCGTTGGAGTGGTTTAGATCTGATCTGTCTGAAAGAAGTTTTTCTGTCTGCCTTAAGGATGTTTTTGTCCTCCTCTGCGTCTCTCTTGTGTGGAGTTCCCCAGGGCTCCATTCTTGGGCCTATCATGTTCTCCTTACACTTCCCTTACCTTAAGGTCCATTTTTAGGAAGTATGGCATCTTGTTTTATTGTTATGCAGATGATACACAACTTTATCTACCTTTGAAACTGAAAGATGCAAACTCTATAGCACCATTGTAGGACTATCTTGAAGATATTAAAGCCTAGATGGCCTTAAATGTTTTAAAGTTCAGTGAAGTGAAAACAAACATTTTTGGACCCGGTGGAGCCTGTGAGTCCCCTTATCTGGATCTGGGTGCTATAAAACCATATGTGAAGCCCACTGTAAAACACCTGGGTGTTATAATGGACAATGACTTTAAACTTGATAAACAGATTAAATAGGCAATTAAATCTAGTTGAGGCAATTATCCAAAGTCAAGTCTTTTCTGTATTTTAATGATTTTGAAAGGGATATACATGTTTTTTATCTCGACCCGCCTTGACTACTGTAAAGGCCTTTATATTAGCCAGAGAACAGCCAATTAGACAATAACAGCATTAGAACTCTTCAAAAAAAAAACATTTTTGTTAATTTTTTTTTACTGTCACTTTCATTCAATTTAATGCATTCTTGCTGAATAATTTTTTTCTTTTTCTTTTTATGAAGTCTTACTGACTAATTAAGTGAGCATAAAAACTAGTCTGGACCAGCATGTAAACTCATTTTTGTCTTTAACACTGTGTCCTAACCAGGAGTGGCATCATACAGTGACATGCAATAAAAGATACCTTTGTCCATGTAAATCCTGGGTGCTTGGTTTTAATTTCAGTGGCGTTGTGTAGCCTGAACCCCAGTGAAATTTGATTGGTTAAAAATCTCAATTCACATAAGTATGTTACAATATATATATGACAGGTTCAGATGTGATTGTGTCATCCGGTATTTTCACTTTCATTCTTGACAGACAATTAACCTTTTAATTAAACTTTTTGTATTATGCGCAATGTGCAAATGTAGAATAAGTGTCTGTGTAACAACAGCTGCACAGTAACATATGAATATTTTTGCCACACAATTAAATGGAGAATCTTAACCAGGGTGCAGCGTGGACCAGTGAGGAAACAGGGTTACCTGTAGGCTGAGACAGCCCTGATAATGCTAAAAACATAACCACAAATCACAAAATCCTACACTCGCAGAGGTGCAAGACAATCTTCACAGCTTGTGTCTTGAATCGTAACGGCAGAAATACTGTTAATTATTATAGGCTAGATGGATGTGAAAATTCAGTAGAGTACCAGCTTGAATACAGGTGTAAGTACAAAACAGCAGAGAAAAAGAGTAGTTTTCACATTTTTAATGGTTAAAGTGCCTTTATAGAGAGAGAGATAATGGTGAGGTGGAGAGGTCAAGCTACAAGCACTTCATGCTGTTTAATAGCGAATAGAAGCTCTCAAAAGTGAAAAAAAGTCTGTCTGCCCCAGTGCACACAGAGTGACACTATATACGTAGATATATAGATATTTTTTTCACATTTGAGGTGCACAAACAGGAATAATGAATTTTGCAACTTGGAGCATCAATGTTGTCTTGTCAGACTGAAATCCCACTCCCAACAGAATGTTTGAAAATGTAAAGTTTGATCTCAACTACATTTTTTAAAACTAAAATGATATGGCATTTTAGTAAAATGATTGGTTATGACAATAAAATCTTGAATTTAACTGTTAACAAAAATTGAAAACTGTTAAGCCAGCAAGGACGTTGAGTAACCAGGTCTTACATAAGCTCCATCCCAGCCAAAACTAGCAAGCTCTGCTCCTAAATGGCATTCAGAAGCAAATCGGTGTGAAAGAAAGCTTGCATCCCTCCATTCCCGGCTCTCTCTCCATTTCTCCTGCTCGCCCTCAGAGTTCATTCTCTTCGTTTTATCTCTCGTTCTCATTCTCTCTCTCTCATTGTTGCTTTTCGTTCTCTGGCCATTTCTGGGGACTGCTGATAGCTGGTAGCTCAGTTTTAGAGGATGGTTTGAGATAAAAAAAAAAAAATCAGTAGGCAATTTTACACTAAAGGTGACTTCAGAGAGCTGTCAACACAGCCTGGCTGTTATCTCCTGAAGAACGCTGCTCTCAAAAATAGAGGTTGAATACAGGTCTCATAACCAGCCTGAACATCTGAGCTCAGAAACAGATGAAAGCCATAGACATCACGTATGACAAAGAGATTTTAAGGTTCTTCTCATGGTTACCCCAATAGGATCATAGTGTAGGCCTCGATATTGCCATGCTATTCATTTTTCCTTCAAAAATGCCACTTTTATTTTTTAGACGATTTTATTTGAACATTTCTAAGTTGTAGAAAGATTGTAAAACATAGTTGCATTATGGTCAATAACATGAACTGTTTTCTATTTGAATACATTTTAAAATGTAATTTATTCATGTAATTAAAGCTGAATTTTCAGTATCATTACTCCAGTCTTCAGTGTCACGTGATCCTTCAGAAATCATTCTAATATGCTGATTTGCTGCTCAAGGAACAGTTATTATAAGCAATGTTTTTCAAAATAAAACTTTTTCTTTTACAGTGTAAACCTTTTTTTCAGGATTTGTTGTTAAAGTTTGGGGTCCACATTTATTTTTGAAAGAAATTGATATTTTTATTCAACAAGGATGCATTAAATTGTTTTGTTTTTTTAAATAAATGCTTTTCTTTTGAAATTTCTATCAATTTCTATTGACGGATCATCACAAAAAAAAGAATTACAGTTTACACAAAAATATTAAGCAGCACAACTCTTTTCAACATTGATAATAATAATAAGAAATGTTTCTTCATATTAGAATGATTTCTGAAGGATCTAATGATGCTGAAAATCATTATAGGAATAAATTACAAAAATAGAAAACAGTTAATGTGCTCAAGAGAAATAAGAGAGACAATGCCTTTTTTTTTTTTTTTTTGAAGGGGCTCTCTGATAAAACACTACTCCCAAATCCCCCTGGGACAGGCATAGTCAGACGGTTGAAATCCATGCATTTGGACTGTTTTTCTGTTTTGTTTTACACAGCATGAAGCCCTAAATCTTTGAACCACAGCACAATATCTTTGAAACAATATCTGAGAACAACTGAAGGTTTAAGAGCAGCTATTCTCTGTATATCCCGGCATGGTAGAACCACCCCATAAAAATACAGCACCGGTTATTATTATTCAACACTGCGCAGTCACTACACGACAATAAATAATAATAATAAAAAAGTTCTAAATCCTTGTGTAACATATTATCTGTCTCCATTCAGACTCTGACCCTCGGCTATATTATGAACATTATTACCTAACGCATATCCCTGTTGAAAAGAACAAAAGCCGCCGCACGAAAATTACACATGACCTTTTTTCTCTGCCACGACATCAAATGAAACAACATAGATCATGTATATTGGAGAAAGCACCTGAGCCGTTGAGCGGACGCCGCCTGTGCAGGCAATATCCGCGGACTGCATATTGAACCTGTAGTATCTAGCATCCGCAGGCCACCAAATCCATTCATAATGCATCCTCAAGTGGCCAGTAAGCCAAGGGTCTGTCGACAAATGAGAAAACAAGACTTTGCTTCTTTATTTGCCATGCACTTTCAGCCAAAACCAGCAGTCCTCTGTGGGTGCCATGGGAATATTGCTTATGTCTAGAGTATTTTTTGAGTAAATTGCCAGCATGCATGGTTTATTTCTATATTTACCGATATGTTTCTCTTGATGATTACTATCCAAGAAATAAAACAATCCCAAATGAGCTGCGTTTCCGGAACGTTAAAGTCTGTGTTTGTGTTCGCTCTCTGGTGCCTGACAATAATGTATTTTACAGCCTCCCCGGAGATTTCACTACCTCTAAAAGCATTAAGACATTACCGTTTGCTTCAGTGGTTTGACTCTGACCTTGTTTAATACAGATTTGTAATGATGCATTTAAAGTTCAGGCTGCCCGTTTTTTCTCGATATTTCTTCTGGCAGAGTACAAATAATGGCACATTTTCTTTGACATCCTCTTCCTTACTCAGGCACTAAACATATTTGGACAGTTTTGCATAATAAAAAGTGTCACTTTTCATAAATTCAAGGAGGTCTACTCGTGGAAAAAGCTACTGTATCCAGCATTCCCATTCATCTCAATTGTTCAGCCGGCTGGAAGGTACATGTTTGAAATCGGCCATCATGTTTCAGAATATAAGTTGTAGATGGAATTTGTTTTTAAAGTTACTTTAGAATATCTTAATTTCAAACATTTTTAAGTACATAGGGCTGGGTATTGACACAAATTTCACAATTCGATTCGATTTCGATTCACAAGCTTGCAATTCGATTCGATTCGATTCAATATTGATTATTTTGGATATTATCAGGTACAATACATGGCAAATTTTCTCAAGGAAAACAAATCTTTTAAAGGTGCTATATGGAACTTTTCTTCTAAAATGAATCCTATTTTTATTGCCTGTGTGTGAAGGGGTTGTAATCACACATTACAATGATGCACTTGTCGGGTTTTGCTATTACCTCTGAAGGCCAATATTCATATTTATATGTGAAGTCTCCGGGTCGGATTTACCGCGAAATCCATCGGATGTGGCGTGCATGCGCGCTCCCGAGCCGCTCTCCTTACATACAGTCTATGCGACCGACGGCACTGCAGCTGACGACATGAGTTTGATAACACCCAAAAACGACCTGCCTCCAGCACAACACACACTCCAACACTAACTCCACATAAATATAAAAAACAAAAAGTTTTATCTGCTGAAGTTGGTCAGGCCAAACGTGATTCTGATCGACTCAGGACGAAAACACGGATCAACATAGACAGAGCTTTTAAATTATTAGTAAACTCAAATGAAATAGCAAGGTAAACTACATGAGACATGGAATGAATACAAAAGACTGTTCCAGGATAAGAAAAGGTGCTTTAAGATACTTGTTTTATGTAGCCTACTAGATTTACGTTATAGATCGTTACGCTATAACGTAATTCATCCCACTATCATATTGTTTATAATAAACATTTCCACATCCAGACACGTTCAGTACAGTAATGTTACTTCCTACTGTCTTATTGTTACACTGACATTGTTCAGTCTAGTTCACTAACCATTTTCGTTATCATTATTATACATTCACCTATGTTGACATTGTTGATTGTGAAAGATACACGAATAGTTAGTGAAATGCCGTAGGCTATGCTAGATAACACCACATGTCGGCTAAATGCAGTCAATGTCACGTTATCATGGTACGAGCATGGAGCATTAGTTCAACGTCAAGCTGAGAAAAGTAGCCTATTATTGTAACGTGGCAGTGGGAGTTTACATGAGTTTCCAGCATGTTGTGTGATGCTTTCGCCGTTGCGTTGAAAGTCTCCGTGTGGCCTGAAGTGAATGCTCGCTCCTGAGATCGCACACGCACACGAGTATGAGCGCTCTTGTTGCAATCTGAAACATCACCACTAGAGGCCGCTAAAAGTTCCGTAGAGCACCTTTAACTCATGCTGTAAACTATGGGAGTCAGTTGTAGCCTACTAGGCTTCATTAGCCTACTATAATTGAAGGTAAAAATTAACTGATGTGTAGCTATACAAACACTTAAATTACACTTTTATTTCTTTTTATAATAATAAAGTTATATGAAATATAAACATTTAAATGGTGGCTGTCATAAAAACTTGCCAGATTTAGTCAAACATGCATTAAATATCGAAGAACATTAAAAATTATAATGAATATGTAATATGGTGCATATATTTAGCAAAATGCTCCTCTTTAGAGTTAATTTTTCTAGCTGACTAACGAGTTTATGGTCACATGGTTTTTCTGAGGTAAATGTGACATTACATTGTTTACAAATTGTTTTACTGAGGTCTTTCCACGGTTGAAACACTGATTGAGCGATTCATGTGACATGATACGGATTTCGATAACTTGTACTCTATCTTTTAACACACTTTCAGACGTTCATTCATGTTTATTTCGCGCTGTAACTGGTATTATTAAGGCAGAAGAGGAGATCATGTGCGGTCCGCGCTGCTGCTTCTCTTGAGCTGAGCTGAGCCAGAGCGATCTCACGCCACAGCGCCAAAACGGTATTTATGTTTTTGAATTTCGTAAGAAAATGGACGTAATTTGAAATGTGAGACTTTATTTAGTATCAATAGTAACAAAGCACAAAGATTATTGCGATTTATTGGATGGGATGCGTGCTACAATGTTCCATTCATTCATCAAATGAAAACAGGATGACTAATCGATTCTTGAGATTTAAAGGTGACCTATAGTTCAAAATTGAATTTACCTTGGTATAGTCAAATAACAAGAGTTCAGTGCATGGACATGACATAGAGTGAATCTCAAACTGGACTGTTTTGGCGTTCTCATTTAATTCATGTTTATGAAAAACACCCCTGAAAAACGGTCGGTTCTCCACACAATACCGACTGTGACGCAATAGTCGGGATCATTAATATGTACGCCTCCAAATATTTGCATAATGCCAGCCCTCAATGCCAGGCGGAACTGCGCAGCCGAAGCATGGCAGTTGCTCAGTGTGGATGTACACATGAACACAAAAGTATTTTTTAGTTCCTTCATCTGGGCCTCTGAAGAAACAATGGGTTAATTTTATTTTCTCTGGAAATTTCCAAACATTTCACAGAGTGTTTCCTCAACTTGGGCCAATACAGAGCTGGCCTCGGATCGAGCTACCAAGCAACACTTTCTGATGTGTAATTGTTCAAGTTCAGACAGGTAATCTTTCTCTCAAAATCGTTCAATTCTGTTTATTCATCAGTAAGTCAAGCCAGTGACTAAAATATCAGCTTCACATCGTTTCTATTAGTAGGATGAAAATAATCGTATTTAAATTGTGAACAAATTATATACAGAAAGCGATCAAAGAACAATCTTTCCACACAGCGCGAGTTTATCTGGACACTTGCCAAACTCGTTATGAAATCAATGACGCACGTTACTGCACAACGAAGCTCTTACTGTATTTACATCATCGTGTTTGCATTGGTGAAAGCAGAGAGAGTGCAGAAACTGCTTTGCAATGATTAGATCTTCATTCTCGCGATCAACACACTGTCACCTGCTCAATGCTCATCACGGCAACATTTTATGTGATGGGAATAGATCTAAATACTTTAAAAACATCTCACGATTCGTTAATCTCGATAGCTGTTATAGTAAAAACGTATAAAAGCAGTAGTAAAAGTATTCGGGAGAGAGTTTCACATGTAATGCGTTGCTATTTCATATGCAAGCATGTCAGCCAATCACAGCAGTGGCCGCGGTTACACTGAATCCCACAGCAGACACGCCCCTTCAAACAGAGTGTTCAAATCAGAGGCTAAAAGCAGGCTAGGAAAAATGCCATTTATTTCTAAATTATGATTATTTTTTATCTAAAAAACATACTAACATTATAAGGGTAACCCAGGAAACATTATATATATAAAAAAAAAAAAAAACATTCTAGGGCACCTTTAAGAATCGATATCGGTTCGTAAAAATGAGAATCGATTAATATCGAGAAATCGATATTTTTTACCCAGCCCTAATAAATACTACCAAAGTTAGGATGGAATCAAAGTTGCTATAGTCTTTTGTTCCCTATTGTGATGTCTATATCCAAGTAAAACAGGTTTGCGAACAAGACAAAATGTGGGACATGAATTGATTTTGTCCATCGGGAAATGATTGGATGGTTGTTTGCTATTGGTTAAACTCATGGCGCGGGTGGGGCTTGGTGGCATGCCCTTTGTTGAAAAAAATGACAAAAGCATCCCCTTTATAAAAACACCTTACTATCCCCATTAGATTAAGTACACCGTGGTCACATGCTCTTCTGACTTAGTAAAGGTTTTAGATGATGTTTCGTGTTAAGTGCGGAATACTTGATCAGAATGGCTGAAACTCATATTAATGCCAGATATGAAGGTGTCATAATTGCTTGAGAGCGTTAGAATATAGGAACTGCTAAATCTAGTTTAAGAATCAAAGGTTGAATGAGTATATATTTTTTATCTTTTCATCAAGGTGCAATGCTTTTCATCTCGCTCTGAGCTAGAATGAGATCACACATTTTGCTTTTAATCCCTTCTCATGCATTGTTCTCAAGCTATCTTTAAAAGCGCAAACTCCTTTAACGGAAAGAATGCACCCGTGACCTCAGGGGCAACGCAGCGGCCTCGCTTGTCGCCGTGTTTTCATTCACGAGAATAGCTGTTGAACTCTTTTCCTGGACTACGTTACATCTTTTCACATCACAACTGTGTCACTGATTATTGTGACGGACAAATGAATCTTGCGGGAATTGGCACATATAAAAGATCCACAGCAGTTGATTTATCTGAGCATTGAATTGAGGGGTTTAAAGGCTGAAGATCCGTTCAACGGTCAGCCCGTAGTGGGAATTATCCAGAAAGGCTTACAGCATTATTAAACGTATAGCTCAGTCATTATTGTGCCTATAAATACAGATCCTTCACATTAATATTCCAGGAAGCAATTATATCACTACCGTTTTATTGGCATTATACTTCAAAGCATTGTAGGCGATGATATGCTGGAGCTCAAACTTCAATGGCATTTTATTTTGTCATCATTCATATTATGGGAGCAACAAAACCACCTCAGCTGCTAATAATGCTCAATAAAACTGCAGCGGTGCGGCATGCAAATCATTATAATTAGAGATCCATTTAGGACTAACAAATAAAAAAAACCTGCGGCTGTTCCAAACCGCAACACGTGCCATTGATCGGCATCTTACTGAAGCCTGAGATGATCATTCTCACTTGAGAAGCAAAAGCAACCACTATGGAGTCAAGCAGTCAATACCCCAGTGGCATTAGTCCGTAATCTCTGGCTCTCATTAAACACGTCTGCTATGGATTCTCTCTAGCATTTCTTTTCCTCAATATGTACTATGCATTGTAAAAAGAGATATCAAAGTGTGGTGCATCATGTAATGTTATAGTTTTAAAGAGATCTGTTTAGACGTTGTTATTGATTTGGGTGAGCAGCACAGAAGCAGGATTGTGTGTTTTGCCTGGAGCAAGGCGATTTTTTTGGGGGGAAGTCAGATTTGTGTTTTCTCTCACTCTAAAATCAGTCACAAAACACAAGTTTGCACGTCAGCAGGAATTCACACGTGGAACTGTTGATAGACTATTGTCAGTCTAGAAAAAGAAACCGATATTGTAAAATGTTTGAAAGAGATCAGGAATGCAAGGTCGAATTATAGTAGGGAACATTTTCTTTGGAATTACAAAAAATTACAGAGTGATGAAGGAGATGACGTATGCAGAGCGGTGGAGAAACATCTCCGAGTGTTGTTCTTTGCTCGGTTTTTAACAAAAAGGTTAAAACAGACGCGATAGCTGATTCGAACGAGTGATGTTCGACGGCGGCATCCATCTTTGTAATGTAGGCTACAAAATCTGCTTCAAAATCCCAGCGCTGTCGTCATCGTGTAAAGCCCGCCCCAACGTTTCGGATTGGTGCCGCGATTTCGGCGGATTGGAAATGAGCTTGAATGAGCTCTTTGCCAGACTAACTTTCAGAGCAAATCTAAATTTTCCGGAAGTTGTCTGCATGGGTTTTCCCAGGCTACGATTTGACTAAAACAAGGGAATAAATTAATAAAATGGGAATTAATTCTTAATTCATGGCTACGAATCAAGAACAAATTATTGTTCAGGCTACGATATATACTGTATATTTTAGTCCATCGGTTCCCAACAGGGGGGTCGCGGCCCACAAGGGGGCCTCAGCGAGCTCTGTGGGGGGTCGCATCATATTTTGAAAAGTTTTGAGCAATGAGCATTAAATAAATGTCCTTAAATTTTTTCTGTTCAAAATTTACAAAATGTATATAATGAGCGAGTTCATCATGAATCCATTTTTCAATCCGTGTTTTTGTCTTATCCTGAACCACTATGGTACACGTATAATAAGTGTTTACATTGGGACTATTTTACACTGGTTCGGATCGCTGCCGCTGCGGAGTTGCCCAGTACCTGCGTGACTCGTCATAGACGTACACAGAGAGAAGTAGTTCCGGCTACAATGTTCTTCCGAGAGACGCATTATTCTATAAACGCAAGTTTATTATCGCTCGCTATTGCGCCAAAAGCGTAAAAAATAAAGCCTCACAAATAACTTGCAAGTATTGAGGCCCCAGACAGCAGTCATTTAGTAATAGCCTATATTCTTTCTTTATTTTACCTACACACCACTGTGAATATTTTTGTTTTTGGATTTCAAATAGGGCCAATATATAGGCTTCTCCTAGGCTTACGTTTTTAAATTACAAAGGGCCTACTGATGTTTTTGTTATTGTATTTTCAAAAGGCTATTATTTGTGCATAAACATATCTGGTTATAGTAAACATACCGTTTGTTTGAAAACAACTTTTTTTGTCATCCTTGCTGCAAGCTTACAAGAGCGATAATATCATTAAATGTGAAGGGGGGCCCTAAAATATTTACTTAAAAAAGGTTGGGAACCACTGTTTTAGTCCACGTCATGTGCTAGGCTCAACGCATTCTCATCCTATGGCGTCATATAGGTGACGCCATATGACATTTCGTCGAAATCTTACGTACATGGCATCCTTTAGTGTCAATATAACACGCACTGTTATGGGTAGGTTTAGGTCTGGGGTAGGGTACGGTTTTGACGCCTTGGGATCTGCGTCTCATATTCACGCTAAACGATGCCATGTGCGTCGGATTTAGACGAGCGTCACCTGTATGACGCCTTGGGTTCTGCGTCTCATATTGACGCTAAAGGATGCCATGTGCGTAAGATTTCAACGAAATGTACAAAGCGTCACATGTATGACGCCAAAGGATGAGAACGGGCTGGCTAGGCTCCATACGATTGAGTAGAAAGTGCTTAAAAAAATTGGTCAAATGGATTATCGTTCAATCACTAGTGCTTTAAAGCCAGCATGAAATAAAAATGAATCTACTTTCTAAATGAATGTTATTGACATCATTGTGAACGAATCTTCTTTTTCGATACTCCGGTTCACTCTACTATACTGCAGAAGTTTCTGTTGCATTGCAAGTTTAAAAAGAAGTGATTTTTAAGCAAGTGCATGGCAATGAATAACAGATTTGTTAACTTAAAAGATTTGTTCACACTCAAGGCAGTTCTCACTGTATTCAATCTGTATTCAGTTCTCACCATGGTGCCGTTCTGTCAGTTATGTGGTTCAGGGTGGCTTTGTAGAATACAAAGACAGTTGTTTCTACTGCCGATGTCAAGAGCTGGCAGGTATCAATACCCTTGTTTTGTCACCAACAGAATTCAAGTGTTATTTTAGGTGTCTTCGGATGCCTGACAGGGTGTACTGCCCACTTTTAAGAAACATTTGTTAGTTAAAAATATATAAAAATCATACTTTAGTTATAAAACTGGCTCAAAATACAAACCACCTGCAGAAGTGACAACCAGGAATTAAATGATATATTTTAGACAAGTATGAAAGACATAATGACAGCAATTAGATGGCATAGATGGAGAGATGGGTGAATGAATAATGGAAGGGTATGAGGTGAAGGTGACAGTCATTCTCATACCTGAAATGAGATTTTAATTGGCCATTTTATAGTGTGTTCCCACAACTAGGCCTCCAGAGATTCTGCTCCTGTTCATCAGGTTCAGCTACAGGAAGGCTGAACAGAAGCTTCATGTTGAAATGGAATATTATCCTAGAAATACGTAAGAAAGTATGCATTTTGCAGTGATAAAGACTGAAGCTGAATTTGGAATAGCATTTCGCCATGCTGTCCAGTCAAGAAAAAAAAAAATTATGTTAGTGTGCTCAACTAACTGTTAGCATGTGGTCTCATGACCTCAGTATGTTTGTCACGTTACCATCTGAGAAAACTTTAGAAAGAAACGTTTTACATCTTGGACTGCCAAAGGTTGTTAAACTCACAGCTGCTTCATTTATCACACTGGAAATGTGATGGAAGCAGATGGAAGGTTAAGTCAAGTGCATTGCATTGTGGGATACAGCATTCTGCACAGTATGCTCTATTGTAAACTGCACAATTTGGAAATGTTGTCGGTCATTTGGGTATTACATGCGTAGAGTAAATTAGCATACTGTTTATTCTGCAAAAATAGTAAGCGTGGTATGCTAGAAAGGCGAAGACATATTTCTGTGATGATGTCTAGTAAGGTAGAAATATCTTGTCTTTATATTTGTGTGAGCAGATGTTTCTTTTACACAGTGAAATCTTTGTTTAGCATGTGGCAATAACCTTCAGGTTAGTTCATGGTCTAGTTACCGGCGTTTTGCGCAGTGGTTTGCTCAGTGTTCAGACATGTTTTGTAAGTGTATACTCTAATGCACATTATGCTGTAAAATAATAAATGATCATTTTCAAAGTGATTGGAAAATACACATTTCACTCAAGGTGTATTCGTGCTGCTGCTGCTGCTGCAAAAAAGCTTTTCTGATGGTTTTGTTCTTGTTTTTTTTCTGAGAGAAAGTACAAGAAGCTACCGAAGTTCACAGTTTGTATTATTGGAAAAAAATAACCTAATGAAATAGATCTGAATTTTTATACCATTATTTATGCACATTTCAAATGTTGCATGTGCTCTTGCTACTGTAGTATGGCTGGAATCTCGAAGATACCACATCCAACATGGAATAACCTAATCATATATATATGATGTTGGATGTGGTATCTTTGAGATTCCAGAAAATACTAGAGTAGAGCACACCACACACACAAATATATATATAGTAGTGATATCATGTGTGTCTTAGCATCAGATACTTAATATAAAAAGTAAGCATTCCATTCAGGTTTTCCCCAAACATATCTGTCAGCCAAGCAGTGTGTAATTATTGCTTTGATGGTTCTAAAGCTGCATAATGTTACACTTCCCTATTGATATGATACTTAAAAACAGCAGTCGCAGTCGGCATGGTGGGAGTTATGAATTACACAGTGATTATGGAGTTTTAGTTATATTTTTATTTATGAAAACCACTAACTGGAATAGGTCTGAGTTCGTGCAATAATGCAAATGCGGTAAGAGACCGCAATACTCGTAAATTGACTTTTTCAGCTGAAAAGTAATTTGCACATGACATATTACCCTGGAGGCATGCTTTAGGTGTGTTAGACATTTGGAAGAAATCATAGTATAAATCAACTATATATACATCATTATATAGAGATTGACAGACTAGAGACTCAAGCTGTGTATGAAGAGTACATAGATCACATAATATGGACTAAAAAAGCATATAATACAGGCGTTTTTATTTATTTTTATGTTTATTGTGCCCATACAAGTGATTGTGTTGTACTACAGTAGAATGACTCTGACTGCATTGTGAATGAAATTATTTGCATACAATTAAAAGCAAAGGCTTGCTTTCAGGACATAGAGAAATAATTAACATAACAAATGCAAATGAGGGGGGGTAATTACTATTTTCAGCATCAAAATCAAAATGCTTATTAACAGCTGAAATTGAATTCGAAACGTGAACCTAGGGTCTGGGTCTAAACCAAAGACAGAGCCATTATTGTCCCATTGAACCTTTGAAATCAACCCCTGAAATGATGTTCCTGCAGGGTGATTCACCTCCGAAAGCTCCATTAAATAGTATCTCAGATCAACTTCCTGAGGGTTAATTTACTTTGCACAACCTTAATGCAGATCTCAGTTCAGCCTTAAATCACACTACAGCTTTTTAATTTGAAGAGCACACAGAGAAATGATGTTATTTGACTGCCAGGGATCAGAAATATGAACAATATAAATTTGAGCTTGGCCCATTTTCTGCAACTTCCCTTAGGTGACATATTTGAGGAAAATGTCACATTACATAAAAAAGAGGGCATAACCAGGATTATTATCAGTTATTAAAAAACATTTGTTAATTGAAATAAAGCTGAAATAAAATAAAATATAAATATTAGTTGGAAAAACGTAAACTAAAGGAAAATTTGAAATGTTGCCCTGAAATAAGTTGAAGTTGAAGTACAAAAAGTATTCACTAGAAATAAATAAAAAAAAACTTAAATTGACATAACAATAAATTAAACCTAAATAGCAATATTTAAAAAAGAAAAGAAAAAAAATCATAAATATTAAAAAAAAAAAGCACATAACCAAAATTAACCAAAATTAACCAAAAAAAAAAAAAAAAGCTAATTAAAATATATATTTTTTTAAATAACTATATAATATAAATAATAATAAAAAGTAAAATAACACTGGGGGCCCTATCTTGCACTCGGCGCAAATGACTTTGTACACTGACGCATGTATCATTCCTATTTTGCACCCGCGCAAAGCGGACTTTTCCCTCCACAGACACACGTCGGTTAACTAAGAAATACACTTGCGCTCCCCGGGGCGGTTCAGCGCAAAAAGGAGGCGTGTTCCGGCGCAAACTTTCCCTCATGCTATTTTGCTGTTCTATAAAACAAATGCGCCACTGACCAGAAAAAACCTAGTCTAAAGTCAGTGGCGCGTTGCGCGTTGTTCTTTATGCTATTTTAAGGGCGCATGCTTGGCCATAATCAATGTAGCGTGTGCACAACGCGCATTCACTTTGATTCTCTCATCTAAGCAGCAGTTTTCATTTTTGCAAATCATACATTATTACGATAGATAGATAGATAGATAGATAGATAGATAGATAGATAGATAGATAGATAGATAGATAGATAGATAGATAGATAGATAGACAATTTATTATAAAAGCATACATGTAGCTTACACATTTACCCAAATTATCATACGCCTGTTTAACAGAAGTTAATTTGGGTGGGTTTCTCAAACTTTCTCCATCCCCAATGTCACTTCTCTGACGAGAACGTTGCTCTCCTCGGCTGTGAACCGCTCCTGGCGCGCGCCTGGCAAATCCGCCGTTATAATAGGAATCCGCTTTAGAACAAGCGCGCCTGCTCTTAAAGGGAATGTGAGATGACGCTCTGATTGGTTTATTTCACGTTACGCCCAAACCACACCTATGAATAATGAAGCTACTTCAGGCCAACCCCTTTTAGATTTGCGCCAGGCGCAAGAGGCATTTATCCCGCCGGGAAAATAGCAACAGCGCCGGGATCCGCCCACAAAGTTACTTGCGCTTTGCGCTTTGACACTTGCGTTTCAGATCGTTAAAATAGGGCCCTGGGTGTGACTGCTCCCATAATGATATAGTTACAGCATCTACCAGCAGGGGCTGAGTGAGCCGTCCTAACCAGCCAAACCTGGAAAGGTAAGTTAAATTTTTTTTTAAAATTTGGAATTATGTAGGCCTACACGTGAAGGAAAAAGCGGAAGAAGAAAAAAACCCTAAAAAGTCTAAACTATAAACTATAAACTAAAAGGTTGATAATAACAAGAAATTCAAGGAATTGTACACCAGCACAAACACATTACGGCATGCGGTATCTGTACATTTATCTTATAGTTCACTTTAGTTCAGATGAAACTCAAGGCCAACAGCAAGGCTGTTTCAATTACTGTGAAAATACAACATTACAAATACAATTCATGTTAAACACAGGAAAGAAGTGAAATAGAAACATGTGGAGTAAACATTCTTCAGTGCAATGAAATGAAAGTGAAACTACCCCACTCAAGATCTCCCCTCATGACTTTAGATTGAAGACGCTCTGTAAACAAAACACATTGTGATTCACTGTTGATGCACTGGGAGATTTTCAAGATCCGTTGAAGACAATCATCAAGTACATATACATCAAATGTGTTGCATGTTCATGCATAATGTAGTGCATGATGTGTGGGTTTCTGCTAGAATAAATAGAAATCCAATTCTAGAGGAAAACATTTTTGTTGAAAGGTTTCTTTAATTTCTCAGGAGTCTTATTAGGGTGTGTTCACACTTGGCATGTTTGGTTCGATTAAAACGAACTCTGTTGCTCTGTTAGTGCAGTTCATTTGTGAACACGGACATCTTGAACCCTGGTGACACCAATTGATGTTTTATTAACAAGGTTCGGGAGGAACACGTTCTAATGATCAAACAATCAAGTCATTCCAGCCAGCTGTCAGCAATCAGTAATCAACAGGTCCACTCAATCAGCACGAGTAAAGCCTTATAAATATACTCAGTCGACTCACCCATATTCCTCGACAGTTTTCAGCATTTGGTTTACCGCTTTGCTACGATGTCCCAAATGCAGTTTTCACCATCCGATGACGAGCTTAACCATGCTCCGGTTCCTCCGCCGCCATCAGCTGGCCCCAGGACAACCTCTCCACCGGATACCGCCTCCGAGCCCCACGTTTCATCTCGCGGGCGCCGGTCTGTGCAAGCAACCCCTCGCACGCCAAGACGCCGAGGTTTACCCTCACCTCCACCGGCGAGGACTCCAGCTTCCTCCTCGGCATCCTCCTATCGTTCGGCCGTACCAACGATTCCGCCTATTGGGAAGTGGACAGTCTTGAGTCTGAGACAAGCGCTGATAAACTCTGATATTCAGCCCTCGCGCAGGATGACTAAAGCGCAACTATACAACTTATACGTTACCTTGCAATCATCAAATCTCTCTCCTAAATCCACCCCAGGTTCCAAGGCGGCCAGCAGGCCGGGAAAATCTCGTGAGGCCCCGAATTCGCCTCGCCCGACTCCGCCACCTTCCCGTGCAAGATTCGGTTTGCCGCACGCTTCAGCCCGCGGCGCCAGGATTTCTGCGAGCCTGGGTCGCGCTCCAGATTCCACCGCCACGAGACCTCACTCGCCTCCCGCTTCAGCTGAGCTTTTCAGCATGGCGCTTCCCGCCGCAGTGCCATACACAGCTGGGCCCGCCGGGTCACCCTCTGCCTCCCAGTGTTTTCCTCCTGCTGTTTCTAACTCTTTTCCTCTGCAGTGGCCTCCGGCTCCCATAGCAGACGCTAGCGTGAGGCTGCCTCCGCTAGCGGTGCAGGCTCAAACTTTCCACCACCTTCCCGCGACTACTGCTAACCCCTCCCATTTTCAGTGGCCTGCAGCTCAAGCAGGTGCGAGACCGCCTCCGCCTGCAACACAGGCTCAGGCATCTCATTTATTTCCTCCTTTTCCCCCTTATGCTTTTCTCAATTTTCCTTCTCAAGCGCCACAGGCCGACTTAAGCGTGAGGCTGCCTCCGCCGATAGTCGCAGCCCAGGCTTCTCTCCCTTACAGCTCTCTCTTAAATGCCAAATCACAATATTCTCTTTTCACAGCTACCCCGATGCCAGTCCCACCAAACGCTGTCGCTCTGGAGCCTCCCCCAGTGACTCAAAACATCCGAGCACAGATTCTGGCAGGTGCGGATGTAGACCTTTCACATTTACTTTCTCTGCTTCCCGTATCCGATTCTAACCGTCAGTTAGACTGCGGGGATTTTTCAGTCACTTTAAAAAAACAGAATACACATTCATCACGTTTACTTTCTTTTTCGGAGTTTTCAATCGCTTTCAGCCACTTCACAGAAATCATTTGCTCAGCCTTCCCTCATAGGCGACGCGAACTGAACGACTATTTAGCGCTGATAGCCGAGCTCGCGTTGTCCTACGGGGGAGGGCACTTTTACACATATCACAAACTCTTCTCAGCAAAATGCGCTGTAAGGGTTTCACAGTGGAACCAATGCCCATACTGGGGAGCACTAGACACTGACCTGCACAGCAGAGTTTTCCTTGGCTGCAGGAATATTTCTTGCGCGGTCTGCAGGTCAGTGGCACATTCCACAATATCGTGCCCTCAAGTTAACCCCTCCGTTCCTCCATGCCCGGAAACGGGACCAGTCAAATCCACCAGCTACACACCAAGACCGGCGACTAGCAACCCATATCCACACGAGGCTAATTTCCGCTCCAGAGCACTTACGGACAGCAAACAGCCTTGCAACAATTTTAATATCGGCAAGTGCACCAGGCAGCGTTGTCGGTACTTGCACATATGCAGCTTCTGTGGCGGTGCTCATGCCCGTCCTGTATGCCCTGTCTTTAAAGATGTCAATAAAAAATCTAAAAATTATTTATCGACTCCCGTGAATATTTCTCGCCTTTCTATCGAACTAGCTCACCACCCGGACTCTGACTTCACCGAATATCTGCTGTCTGGCCTACAACACGGTTTTAAACCGGGAGTGGTTTGTCCGCTCTCCCAAAACATAATCTGCGATAATCTCCAATCGGCTCTCGCCGAGCCCAACGTGGTAGACAACCTGATTAAAAAAGAAGTCGAGTCAGGCTTCATGATTGGCCCTTTTGACGAGCCTCCTTTCAAAGTTTTTTGCATTAGCCCCATTGGAGTGGCTACGAGAAAGTTTTCAGGTAAGAAACGCCTCATAGTCGATCTGTCAGCTCCACATAAATCCCTGTTCCCAAGCATTAACAGCCTGATCCCACTCGACGAATTTTCTCTCAAACATCACGACGTAGATCACGCAGTCGACCTCATAAAAATCGTGGGTCGGGGTGCCTGGCTCGCAAAAATTGACATCACTTCGGCTTTTAAAGTGATGCCCATCCACCCGGATTCATGGCACTTATTCGGAGTGCGCTGGCATGGGAAATTCTATTTCGCCGTACGCTTAACTTTTGGATGCAAAAGCAGCCCCAAAATTTTTGACATGCTATCTGAAGCCATTTGCTGGATCTTGTCAAACAATTACGCAATTCCTCACCTCATTCACCTGCTGGACGATTTTCTAATAATTTCGCCTCCCGGCGCCATTCCAGCAGCCCAGATCCTCACAGTTCAAAGAGTATTTGCCGAGCTCGGAATTCCCATCGCCCAGGAAAAAACCATGGGTCCCGCCACATCCATCGAGTTCCTTGGCATTAAGCTAGATTCAGTTAAATACCAGGCCTCCCTGCCCAAGGAAAAAATCGATAGAATAATCCTCATCTCATCTACCCTCGTAGACAGTTCAAAGTGTTCCAAACGCGAACTCCTATCCATGCTCGGCCACTTAAACTTCGCCATGCGCATTATTCCACAAGGCCGCCCTTTCATTTCTCATCTCCTCTCTCTCGCGTCTTCAGTTCACGCACTAGAGGATCTCATTTCCCTAACTCCAGCATGCCACGACGAACTCAGGCTATGGATAACTTTTCTTAAACAGTGGAACGGCCTATCATTTTTCTATAAGGATCTAATTTCCTCCCCCATCGACATCCAGCTGTTCACAGATGCAGCCCCCTCAGTCGGCTTTGGTGGGTTCTGCCAAGGACGCTGGTTCGCGTCTACGTGGCCCCCCCAAATACAGGACACGCTACAGTCCTCCGCATTATTCGAGCTCTACCCTCTCGTAGTAGCAGCCTTCCTGTGGGGGAAAGAATGGACTGCTAGGAGTATCGTAGTGCATTGTGACAATGAAGCTACAGTCCAGTGCATTAATAAAGGCCGTTCCCATTCACCCGCACTGATGCCACTTCTAAGACGTCTAATCTGGATTTCAGCATGTGATCAATTTATCTTAATTGCTAAACACATCCCCGGGTCAAAAAAACAAATTGCTGACTCTCTGTCTCGCTTTATGTTTCAGAAATTCAGGATGCTGGCTCCAGAGGCAGACAAGCTACCAACTCCAGTACCTCATTATTCGGAATTAATATTCCCATAACCCACCCGCAAAAATCCCTCCTCAACATATCGCTCGACACCATTCTCCAAGCAGTTTCCCCCAGAACTCTCCAATCCTATGTGACCGCATGGAGATGTTTTAAAGCCTTCCACCTTTCTTACAACACGCCATTCCCTGATTTTTCCCTCCTTACAATTACCTCCTTCATCTCTTACCTTAACAGCGTTAAGAGCCTCCAAGTCGGGTCCATCAAAAGTTACTTAAGCGGCATCCAATTTTTTCACAAATTGATTCACGGCGCCCCCTCACCGGAGATAAATAATTCACAAACCTCCCTCTTAATTGAAGGCATCCAACGATCCCAGCCCACCCGCCCGGACACCAGACAACCCATAACGTTAGATATTCTTACTAAATGCATTCATACCCTCCGCTCAGGCTACCGATCCCTTAATACCTCTCGCACACTCGACGCCATGTTTATTCTAGTTTTTTTTTGGTTTCCTAAGATGCTCTGAACTGGCTATCACTTCCAGATTCGACCCAAAAATCCACCCAAACATCTCAGATCTTTCAGTGCTTGACAGCGAAACTATCTCTTTTCTGATCAAACAAAGCAAAACAGACCAAACCAAAAAAGGCCACTTCATATATATTTTCAACCTCTCGTCACCAATTCAACCTTTCCAAACTATACTAGCATACCTCCAACTGAGAAACTCTCATGCTAAATCCCATCTCGAACCCCTGTTCATAGACGACTCTAACAAACCCGTGACACGCTTTTGGTTCCAAAAACACCTAAAATCTGTTCTCCAACTATCAGGCATCCCAGCAGAGAATTTCTCCAGCCATTCCTTCCGCATCGGGGCAGCAACCTCAGCAGCCCAAAAAGGCCTCTCCCAACAGCAGATCCAAGCGCTTGGAAGATGGTCCTCAGACGCGTTCCAAACCTACATCAGAACTAATCGTTTCCATATCAAAAAAGCCCACCAAATCCTCATCGGTAAAAAAAATTAATAAAAAAATAAAAATAAAAATTCAGAGTATCCATGTCTTCTCTTTCTCCATCCAGCGAGTATTGATCTCCCAGCGGACACAGCGAGAGCCTTCCAGGTCAAGCGTCCATGTCTTCTCTTTTCTCCGTCCAGCGAGTATTGATCTCCCAGCGGACACAGCGAGAGCCTTCCCGGTCGAGCATCCATGTCTTCTCTTTCTCCGTCCAGCGAGTATTGATCTCCCAGCGGACACAGCGAGAGCCTTCCAGGTCAAGCGTCCATGTCTTCTCTTTTCTCCGTCCAGCGAGTATTGATCTCCCAGCGGACACAGCGAGAGCCTTCCCGGTCGAGCATCCATGTCTTCTCTTTCTCCGTCCAGCGAGTATTGATCTCCCAGCGGACACAGCGAGAGCCTTCCCGGTCGAGCATCCATGTCTTCTCTTTCTCCGTCCAGCGAGTATTGATCTCCCAGCGGACACAGCGAGAGCCTTCCCGGTCGAGTATTTATTTCTTCTCTTTTTCTGTCCAGCGAGTATTGATCTCCCAGCGGACCCAGAGACAGCCTTCCCGGTCGAGTATTTATATCTTCTCTTTCTCCGTCCAGCGAGTATTGATCTCCCAGCGGACACAGCGAGAGTTCCCCAGGTCAAGCATCTTCATCTCCTCCTCCTCCGTCTAGCGAGTATTGATCTCCCAGAGGACGTAGCCAAACCCTCCCAGTCAAGCATCTACGTTTTTCTCTTTCCTGACTGGTGAGGCTTACCCTTTCCGATGCCGTGACCATTGCCACAAGAACCCTCCCGTTCGAACATCCATACTTACCCGTCCGACACCGTTAGCATTGAACTCCCGTCGGACGCCGCGAGAGCTCTCCCAGCCAAACAACCAGGCTCTCCTTGAAATGCCAGCCCGCCAATCTCTGCGCTCTTTTCGGGGGGTCTTTAAGCAGGCGGCTGTCCTTTATTTACTTTGCTTTATGGGGAGTACTCTGGGTTCGGGCCCAATTTCCGAGCTCGGAGCCCTCCCCCCGGACAGCACGCCAAATACGCATAAGCATCTATTCTCTGATCATTTGTAAGTGTGAACTCGTGAATTGATGTTTTATTAACAAGGTTCGGGAGGAACACGTTCTAATGATCAAACAATCAAGTCATTCCAGCCAGCTGTCAGCAATCAGTAATCAACAGGTCCACTCAATCAGCACGAATAAAGCCTATAAATATACTCAGTCGACTCACCCATATTCCTCGACAGTTTTCAGCATCCCTCCACCACCCCATCTCCTCACACTTGCCTAGTTATCTTCCTAAACAGAGATACGGGGGGAGTACTCTGGGTTCGGGCCCAATTTCCGAGCTCGGAGCCCTCCCCCCGGACAGTACGCCAAATACGCATAACCATCTATTCTCTGATCATTTGTAAGTGTGAACTCGTGAAACAAGCGGACTGAGATCGCTGAAAGATGAGTCCCGATCCGCTTTCAAATGAACTATGGTGCGGTTCGAATGAATCATGAACGCAACACGGACCAAAGACATGTAAACGAACCAAAAACAGGACATGATGTCACAAGATACGGCCCTAAAAATGACCAAATGCTGAAATATATTTATATGTTTAGTACAGGCGTCAGAACCGCGTCTCCTCACAGCAGATCTTTATTTGTGTGTGTGACGGAGGGATTCCTGACGCTGTTTTGACTCCTTTAGACATTTTATAAGATCTTCACGAGTTCTCAGCTGGTCAAAATCCCTTCATATGTCCGCACAAGCACATTTAGCCCAGAACACAACATTGTTTTGGATATTCAGAAAGTTCCGTCGTAAAAAACTTTTGTGTTGTTGGTATCTTTAGGTTGGGTCTAAAGCCAAGCGAACCAGGACTAAATGCATTATTTCCTTTTTTTTGGGTCCAGACCAAAATAACTGAACTACAAGTGTCAACACTCCCTTCCCCGCCAGTGTTTTATTAAAAAGTTGTCAGCCACCACCAGCAATTTTGATAGTTTTCACAAAATTTTTAACATGCAATATATATTAAAAAAAGAACAGAGCCCTCTGCTTTAAAAGAAACGGACACACGGAAAGCCGGAAAATTCCATCAATGGTGGGGACAACAATAAAAAGCCAGTGAAGTCACTTGAAGGCCACAGTTTTGAGGCACAGCATTTGGATTTCATAGAATCTGTAAAGTCATTTCATTTTAAAGGTTCCTAATTTAGTTTTGGAGGTCTCCAACAATAGGTTTACATGCATCCAAGGTCAAAAACACATATATTTTCTCATAATATACATTTCAGTATCAGCTCTTTTCTCACAGTGTCTGAAACAGGTACGAAGAGTAGCATTCAGAACAGTTCAGAACCAGTTCTTTCTTTTGGGAGACAATAACTCTATTTATCGTGCACTTTGATCTTTGAAACTTAGCACACCTTTTACACTCACAAGCAAAAAACTAAAAACAAAAAAAGAATAACAGGGGCACTTTATAGAACATCCAATTATTTTAAATACAATTATGTTTTTTTTTTATAGCTCAGATACTGTTACCGTAGGTGCAAGTAAGACTAATGTTGACAACGTTTAAGCTCTTTGACTTTTGATTGGAGATTTTTGATATCTTCAAATCTGAGCACAGTTTAAGTCGGTATCTTCTGAAATTTAAGAGACACATGAGATTACTGAGAACTTTTTCCTCAGAAGAAGAAAAAGTCTTGAACTCCATTCAATCTCATCTTTTTCTTTCCCATAGGATTCTGCTTGAGTAGGCATGGTCAATATTAATGTATTGAATTTTTCTATAAGGCAACATCTACAAATTTTTCCTGAAGCATATAACAGCAAATTTTTTTTTTTTTTTCAATTTTCCAATTTTCCCCCACATCAGATTAAATTGCGTGTGAACACATTTACAGTCTATGGGCCCTATCTTGCACCCAGCGCAATTGACTTTTGTACACCGACGCATGTATCATTCCTATTTTGCACCCGCGCAAAGCGCGATTTTCCCTCCACAGAAGCATGTCGCTAAACTAGGAAATGAACTTGCGCTCCCTGGGCGGTTCAGCGCAAAAAAGGAGGCGTGTTCCGGCGCAAACAATCCCTTTTGCTATTTTGCTGTTCCATAAAACAATTGCGCCACTGACCAGAAAAAAACTAGTCTAAAGTCAGTGGCGCGTTGTTCATTATGCTATTTTAAGGGCGTGCACAATGCGCACACACTTTGATTCTCTCATCTAAGCAGCAGTTTTCATTTTTGCAAATCATACATTATTACGATAGATAGATAGATAGATCTAGATAGCAAATCCGCCGTTATAATAGGAATCCGCTTTAGAACATGCGCACCTGCTCTAAAGGGAATGTGAGATGACGCTCTGATTGGTTTATTTCACGTTACGCCCAAACCACACCTATGAATAATGAAGCTACTTCAGACCAACCCCTTTTAGATTTGCGCCTGGCGCAAGAGTCATTTATCCTGCCGGGAAAATAGCAACAGCGCCGAGATCCGCCCACAAAGTTACTTGCGCTTTGCGCTTGACACTTGCGTTTTAGATCGTTAAAATAGGGCCCTATGAGTTGTAAAAAAAAAAAAACCCACACACAGACAACAGCAGTTTCATAAGGAAGATGATTGAATTATTATAAAAGCACTTCAGATCCGCACGCCTCCGTCACTACACTGTATTGGACTGGGGAAATAAGCACTCTTCAAAACTGGCACAAAAAATGTTTTTCTAAATGAGCCCTAGGGAGAGACTTGGCAGGGGGACCAGTCATTCTTGTTCGCATGAGCTGGGCACAAACAAACAGTAAGGACATTACGTTTTGTTTAGCAAATGAAAGCCAGGATACTCATCTCCTCTCCTCCCAATTCCTGTCTGTCCCTCTCATTCACTCGCGTATAAAGAACATCATGGCACAATCTCATTTTGCAGTGGATCAGTTGGCTGCAGGCTAATTTTGTTTACAAGCATCAGACAATTCAGCGTTTTCATTCACAGGCACACTGTCTTCCATCTTTTTTTTGGCCACTCTCAGTACCGTTGAGCTTTGTTGTGGGTGAAGCCCAGAGATGGGAGAGTTACTTTAAAAATTTATTCCAGAGCAAATAATTCATAATTAATTATTCAAATTATTGCAGTTCACATTCCCCGATAAAAATAACCTGATTACTTTTAGATATTTTTGGATTACGGTCACATTATTTTCTTAAAGAAATAGTTTACACAATAATGAAATTCTGTCATCACTTACTCACCCTCATGTCCATGTTCCAAACCTGTAAGATTGTCTTTCTCCTGTGGGAAACAAAAAAAGAAGATATTGTGGAGAATGTCTCAACTGTTTTTGTCCATACAAATATATTTTATATATTCCACTTTCATGGAATCCAATTTTCATACTCTGCATTTTCTTATTCTTAACACTGTTGAGCCAATTCCATTTGTCATAGAGATCTATTTCAACCACTCGATTATGTGTTGATGCACTGTGCCAGGTTGCACTTCACTGATGCCAAAACTTCACTGCTTGCATATTATATCATATGGCTTCAGAAGACTCTGAATTGGAGCTGTGGTCACTTTGAACTAGCCTGGTTCTACCAGACTCTCGTACATTTCATTTGTACAGAGAGTCTGGCCTCGCTCCATTGAGAAACGTTTACTTCCTTGTAGGCGGGTTCTCTGTTAAAGATCAAAACTATTGGATCTGCCCAGCGTCACTCAGGATCTGCCATAGCCAATCGCTAACGTGTGGTCGTGACGTATGTCATGCGCCGAAACCGGCTGGAAACAACACGTCCGAATTCCATATTCATAAATCTAAATATCTAAATGCTAAACCTCTCTTTCTTATATTTGTGAAAGAATTTTAAAAATACCTCTTTTCAATTAAGTTGTCTGAGAACAAAAAAAAGCCTTAAAAACATTATCTGTTTGTAATTATTTTCCTTTTTTCAGTGTCATGTAATTCTCTTAACTTGTTCATGTTTATTTTATATTATCCCCCTACTGTTTTATTTTTGTTTTTGTTTTATTATTATTTTTTGTTTGTTTTTGTATTATGTTTTCTGTTATTACTTGTGTATTGTTTTAAGCAATAAAAAAAAACAAGTCCGAATGATCAGAGGATTATGTTTAGAATAAGATGTCTGTCAACGAGAGCTGCATGTTTTGTTCATCGAATTTAAGAGTTCAAGGAACAATTCTAAATGTATATTTGACACTAAGGACAGTGATGTATTCAGTCAACTGTCGAAGCTGGGTGTAATCATTAACAATACGCCGCTGCGGTCATTTCGGATCTGCCGCAAATGCTGTACAGTGATCATCGTGCACGCCGAGCTGCCCAGCACCAACTCCTAACCTCTCTGCCTCCCTCACTTGGTCCTCCATTAGTGCAACAAGAGGAGACGACAACAACTATCGGCTTTGCATCCTATCGTTCGCCTTAGCTAACTCGTCCACTAGCGGAGTGAGCTGGAAAATTAAACTTTTCCCGAACCCCGTGGGGAGGAGGGCCACAACATCATGGCCACCAACAACACTTAGCAAACATTGATCTTGCTCCGGCTTTAACTTCTGGATATTCGGCAGTTTTGCAACAACGGACCGAATAGATTTTCTCACGTCTTTCTCCGCTGCCGTTACTGAACTCCAACTCAAACTGACGCGCTACATCAACGTCATCGTTCTCAGCCACTCCCTCTGTTCGCTGATTGGACCGGTAAAAAAATTATTTCTGGAAACCAAAGTCTACAGCACAATCCCAGACGTAGTACTGAAGGAAAATAAAATTGAGCGGAAGTGCGTAGGAGGGCGGAGCCAGGCTAACTTTGAACTGCCTTTGGAAAAAATGTGTGAAGTTTCAAAAAAAAATATTTTGGTGTGTGTGTTCCCAAAAAAAAAAAAGAAAAAAAGAGCATATGAATATATAAAATGACATAATTTGCATGGATTGAACTACTTTAATGTTCGCACATTCTGGCAAGTCAAAAATAATATCATGTAATTTTGCCTAGATGATATCTCAAGAACACTAGTGTGAAGTTTGCTTAGATGAATTAATAAAAGGATTTAAATGTCAAACTGCTCAGCGCACAGCAACATGAAAATTGTGTTTAAAAACGTTCCCTGTAGGCTGTCCATTGATCAGATGATTATATTACTTTAATATAATATTTGAAAGAAGGCACACACGGCTTTTGGCAAAGAAAGGACAGTATCAAAGATAGCATTTGATTCCTACTGGATTACACTCATTTAAGCTTTTACTGTAATGAAATTACAAAATTACATAATTAAAGAATGAAGCATTGCATAGGCACATGTATCTTGATTGTGCAGCTACTGTATAAAAAAAATCAAGTAAAAAATACCATGGTTAATCCATTAGTGACTGTAAATATATATATTTATATGGTAACACTTTAGTTTAAGGTGACGTAGTTACACGTTAATTACAAGTAGCTAACCCTAAACCAATCACATTGTACAATGAAATTCACAATTTAACAACTACATACCAATTAAATTCAAGGCCAATCAATTCAGCACACGTTTAAACAAGTTCAAAAACTTATCACACTCTGTCAGTGTTTGACACTTCCTTTCTTGTTTCTCTGGGTTAAGATAAACAACCTTTTACTTTTTAATTATTACAATCAGCATTAATTAAAGTGATTCTCTGCTCATTCTTGCATTCAAGGTTGTTACTCTCAGCCTTACTGGATTTCCCACTGCATCGTTTCTGCGTGGATGCTAGACCGTGATAACTTTATCAATTAAACCACTGCTCTGCGCCATGGTCAAGGCCTCGTCCACAACAGGCATTAGCGATGTAATTACGTTTTTTGGAAGGATAATGGCTTATTTACAAAAGCTGCCCGCCCGCCGGGGTCACGTTCACTTTAGATAAAGCAATTTGCACCGATGGACCCTTAAAACCTGCCATGTGCATGTAAATAAGAGGATTCATTAAAGGGTTAGTTCACCCAAAAATGAAAATTATGTCGTTAATGACTCACCCTCATGTCGTCCCAAGCCCGTACGACCTCCGTTCATCTTCAGGACACAGTTTAAGATATTTTAGATTTAGTCCGAGAGCTTTCTGTCCCTCCATTGAAAATACGGTATACTGTCCTTGTCCAGAAAGGAAATAAAGACATCATCAAAGTAGTCCATGTGACATCAGTGGGTTAGTTAGAATGTTTTGAAGCATCGAAAATACATTTTGGTCCAAAAATAACAAAAACTACGCCTTTATTCAGCATTGTATTGTCTTCCGGTACGTTACTGTACCATACTTTGCCTTTAAATTGGTGGAATTATCTCCAACCCTGCCTTTAAGGTAGCTACATTTACTGTTGCTCTGCAAGTTTTCATGGACAAAATCCAGTCATAGGAATCCACGTGATCAGGACTTTTGCGTGAGGGCAAGATTTCCCTACACAGATTTCATAACGGATTCAAGTTGGTCACGTGGATTAGCAAAATCAACATACAAGCCGATTGGATGAAAAGAGAGTTCGTTCTTGGTGAGCTGTCCTTCAGATGCTGTGAAATCATATCCCATGGTAAAGAATAACTATCATTTGCATGTGCCATGGTATTTGCACGTTATTTTGAGGCACCTGGAATAATACCATAGTATGACTACTTGTCCATAAAACCACGTTACTTTTTAGTAGCCCTACTTCAGGTGTTTACCTTCAGTAGAGAGTAGATCAAACGTG
This sequence comes from Rhinichthys klamathensis goyatoka, assembly GCF_029890125.1. Taxonomy (NCBI): domain Eukaryota; kingdom Metazoa; phylum Chordata; class Actinopteri; order Cypriniformes; family Leuciscidae; genus Rhinichthys; species Rhinichthys klamathensis. The sequence goes on along the minus strand of NW_026607126.1, from coordinate 262,826 downwards.
GCTCGCGCAGGTGTCCCACTTCACCATGTCCTTCATTCCTGGCAAACGATAGAATACATTTCAGGGTTTGGTTTCAATGGATTGTACGTAAGTATCCACTTTATCAAGCACTTGTGATGTTCTCTGTGTATCCTGTGTTTGAGAAGTCGCTCCACTTTATTGCGTGTGGTGTGTGTGAGAGCTGAATTCAGACTGAACCGCGAGTTGACTCAGAACGTTCGAATGATTCGTGGAAAAGAACCAACTCAATGAATAATTCAGCCAACAGAAAATATGAAATAAACGGCTTGATTGCTGAAATAGTGTGTGGGAAAACGCTGTAGCTGCTGTTGCCAAATTCAGCCATTTGAGATCGAAGTAAATCATCAGTCACTTTTGAGCACATTGGAAACAAAATGTGTCACTGTTTTTGGATAGGCTACTACTTGCCAGAATGGGTAGGCCTGCAGCATTAGTTTGAAGAAGGCAGGTCGAGAGCACACGTTTCCCTTGCAAACTTATCTCATTTCCACTACAGAAGAAAAAAAGTGGCAAATCTGGTAACATGTTAGTGTCATAATTATTTGATAGAAAGTCTAATTTATGACATACTAAGCCATAATTATGAGTCGGAATTTAAAAAAGTAATTTATTGACACAAAAAGTCTAATACTAAATCGAAATTGAATGATTTAAGTCATAATTATGCAATGAAAAATGTCACAATTGTGACATAAATTGAAATCGACTTAAGAAGCCATAATTATGACATAAAAGGTCAACATTATGAAATACTATGTCATAATTATAACATAAAAAGTCATAATTTCGACTCGACATAATTATGATTTACCAAAGCTTGATTTATTTTCCACATGTGGTGGAAATGGTCTTATAGGCCTACTCTTTCACTCTGTCTGAAGAGAACGAATTGAGCGCAATCACGTCAGCTCTTGACAGGTCCAGTGGCGCTTGTTTGCTCTCTGGGTTGGCAAACTGCCTGCTGTGGGCGTTGTTTTGAGCTTCATTTGGACAGTGTGAAGCTAGAGGCTCAGGTGATAATGAACTGTTGGGCATCTCTCTTATTTGCAACAGATGCCGGGCTGCGCTGTTGTCAATTGCAGTGGAGGGGGATTGCTTTCAATGACACTCTGTGCTGGCTTTTAATCACTCCATATTCTTCGGAGAGCAAATAAAACGATGGCACTGCTGGATTAGCTGCATTTATTCTGTTTTGTTTAAGAGTAAACAGACAAACATAACCTGAACATATGTTTGACTGTCAACATTGTAACATGGCTCGTAATATGCATGTTAACTGCTAGCATGGTTGATGGTAAATAGAAAGTTTATATTTTAAGTTTATCTTGCGGTTTTTGTTCAGAATCTACTGGTCTAATTTATTTCCAACTGAAATGCCAGGTCCAAACTGAACAACTGAACCACACTGCCAATTGCTTTTAAATTGCATTAACTTGATCAAAAATGACAGTAAAGACATTTATAATTTTACAAAAGATTTATATTTCAAATAAATGCTGTTCTTTTGATCTTTCCATTCATCAAAGAATCCTGAAAAAAAATATCACAGTTTCCACACAAAAATATGAAGCAGCAGCACAACTGTTTTCAACATTGATAATATTAAATGTTTCTTGAGCAGCAAATCAGCGTATTATGATTTCTGAAAAAGATTGTTTTAATGGTGTACTTGGTGTAGTGAAAAGCATGACGAAGACGGATACGAGGAATAACAGTATTTAATATAAACACTCAGGAGACACTCACTTAAACACAACATAACATTAATGAGAACGGACGAAGACTGAGGGAGAACACAGGGTATAAATGCATGGGCAAACAAAGGGAGCTGATGAGTGAATGACAAGGAACAGGTGAATGAAATGACTAATCAAACAGACTGGGGAAACTAGGTCACAGGACTATTTTTTTTCATTAAAGCCCAACAAATATGAGATAAGTAAAAGAATACTGCATTTTAAGGATGCAACAGGATCACACGGAACAGAATGTACATTTTTGCATGTCAAATTAGGTCAATTTAATGCACTAACTGTGTAAAAAAAAAAATCTGAACCTAAAAGCATTCTTAAACATTTCAACAGTATGTAACCAACCAGACAAGGTAACCACACATGGCTACTGACTTGCAATAAGAACTTATTTTCAGACTTGTACATTTTGTCATCCTCTTACTAACTAAAAGAATAGTTAATGGAATTGTTAAGGAACTAGGATCTTGGGATTCGCATCGCTGTCTGTGAAGTGCGGATTCATCCTGAACTGTAATTGGGCTCTCAGTGCGACTAAAATAATCATGTGCCACAGTCTGGCGTTTTGAGGGCTTGCGTCAGTCGACTGCTTGTCTTTGCCTTGTAGAGCTGTCTGTCCCAAACCCAGAGGTAAACAGAAACACTCTCTCTCCTGCGAAACAATCCAGCCTGGAACTTAATTCAGCCCTCTCATATGAACACAGACTGAGACTGAGGAAAAATTTAAAGGGATGGAAAGAAAAGCAAAAAGAACATAGAAATGATGTGCAGGAATGTGACGTTACTGCAGGGAAGAGGTGTAGACGTGTGGTGGCGATATGAAGAGAAGTGAGAGCAGAGGCACTAAAGATATGAAAGACGAGACAGAGAGCGGAGTTAATAAAGAATGTGAGTCAGAGGTAATGATGGAAGAAAGGGGTATTTGGGGAAAGTTTCAAGCAAGATGTCATGGTGAAAGTGAGGAATTCACAGAGAAAGAAAAGTATTTTGTCTGAACAGCCAAAAATGAATCTGTGAGAATGAAATAAACATACTAGCAGGTTATTCTAATTTCTATGACACTAAATGGAATTATACAAACTATTTTAAACAGCTCTCCTAAACACTGTTTCTGTTTGCTCATTTTGGGATAATAATAATTAACTACTTTAATACCGAATCAAGTAGTCAGTCTACATTTCCAGATCCACTTCTATGCAATAATGAACACAACATTTCTCATGAAACTCTAGATGATGCAATCTGATAGGTCCTTAACTTAATCTGCTTGCAATCACATCATTCTCTTTAGGGCACAGCTGATTGGTTCCTACTGTATCAGTAGCCAATGAGCTCACTGCTCAACCTTCAAATACTAGTCAGCTTTTTCTGTTAGCAGTTTGCCGCGTGCTTTCAGAAACCCTCCACCTTCCCCAGCTCCACCTGTATAGATCTGCTATGGGTAATTCATGTATGCTATATTGTACAGCAGCAGCATGTCTTCCTCACAGCAGTGTGTTGTGTATGTATTGGCAGTAGCAAGTCCAGGACTTGCTCTGGAGCAGCAATAACCAAAAGCAGCAGCAATGACAGCAGCAGCGTAGCAGATCTATTCAACCAAGAGCAAACATATCAACATTGTCATATCCATTACCATGCCAAACACTCCGAGAGTTGCCATGATATAAATATAGTTTCAATGAACTTGGTGATGGCAAGCTATATGTACAGACAGGAGCAAACATTATAATATAAACAAATATTACATTGGTGAAGTTAGCTGACGACACACTTTTTTAACTATAAATCTCAACATTGGTAATACAGTAAAATATAAACCTTCAACCAACTTTTAATATGCCTGTAAAACCGTTTCACACACCGTTTTATTCCTAGTGAGGAATCAGATCGAACTTGATCTGATTTGACCCCAGCTGAAAAGCATGCTGGGTAACCAGCAGTGATACAATATATAAAATTAATGCGGATATCAGAGCTCAAAGCATTTATCATACTATTTATGACATACTAAGCCATAATTATGAGTCGGAATTTAAAAAGTAATTTATTGACACAAAAAGTCTAATACTAAATCGAAATTGAATGATTTAAGTCATAATTATGCAATGAAAAATGTCACAATTGTGACATAAATTGAAATTGACTTAAGAAGCCATAATTATGACATAAAAGTTCAACATTATGAAATACTATGTCATAATTATAACATAAAAAGTCATCATTTCGACTTAGTATGTCATAATTATGATTATTACATACTTGGAAGTATTTGATGGGAAATGTTTGTATTAAGATAGTCTTAAACTTTGCTCAAAGTATATTTGCTGTCATGTCATCTGAAACCAGATTACTGGTGGGTTGTGACTAAAGAAAAATGGGATGATGATAGAGAAAAATCAGTGCAAAATGCAAAAAAAAAAAAAAAATACAAATAGATTAGAAATACTACTCTAAAGAACTCACATGGGACACTGTTATAGTCTTTTTCTCTAAAGAATAGAATAGAAGTCAAGCAAAAGTCTCCATTTAGGGTATGTTTACACGACAATAATGTACCAGAAATGTAAAAAAAAATTCTTTGTGTTTTTCACGTACAGATGACAACGTTATCAAAACGATCCCTATTCACACGGATCCACGAAACCGACAAAAACCGCTGTACTATGCATGCCAGGCCAGTATTGGCGATGTCACTTTGTAAAGAAACACTACGCGCCTATAGACTGAACATGTATGCATGCGCATGACGTAACCGTTTTCACAAATTCGCATTTACATTCTGGTTTCCACCGATGATAACGGTATCCTTTTCAAAAACTTGCACTTTGAAAAGTTTGCGTTTTCATGCCTAAAAAACGCTGTTGCCTTGTAAATGATGAACGGGCAAAACGCCATAAACAGTTTTCCATTTTTAGTTGAAAACGGTGTTGTGTAAATGGCCTCTGCATCTTGGACAAACAACTGAGATATTTCTTTCCTGCGATTTCAAAAAGAACTGCAATGAGCTGGATTAGTGGTTCATCAATGAGAACAGATTGTATGGGTCAGTGTGTCCTGGTCTATTGTCCGTGACTCATTGCGCATGTGTGTGTGCTTATGTCTGTGTGCATCTCTAAATGTGTAATATATATCCACTTCTTCCCCTCTGGTGTTCCATAAATATAGTCAGTGCCGTCAGCTCAATATTCCCCGGCCCGTGCCGGACATCGGTAGCTCACGCCACAGTGTTAATAGCTGGGCTGAACCTTTGTCCTGCCATATAAATAACAGTGGCGTACAGGTGACCTGAACTGATGTCGGGACCAGCGTGGTAATGCGAGACACACGCTCGGTTAAACCTCCAGTGTGCCGTAGACAGGCATGCTGCTTCTGAATTCATGTGCTATTTCCATTTATTAGGTGGGAGTTGGTTTATTCATGCATTCACTACACATATGCAGAAGCTGCCGATGCATATGGCGATCATGTGGAATATCATAGAGTTACACTTAAATCGCTATACGGAAGGGATGAAATTTAATGGAACATCAGGCTACTCATCAAATAATAAATACTTGAAACGGTGATGATTTTATGATCATACCCGTATGGTTATTATCTTAAAGCTTCCACTAAGAAAAGTCAAGAAACAATACAAACATTGCAAAAAAAAAAAAAAAAGAAACAGAAAAATACAGTCACATATAGAGAACTTTTAGTCCTACAAAAGTTTTGCAACAAATTATAAATATGCTTTTTTAATAAAGAAAGCCTGCTTTATATTGATTTGTGCGATTATGGAGACTCAAGATCACAGACGGAAGATTTTACTAAAACATAATAAAATATTTATATGAATACAAATTTCTGATCCCTTTGAAACATTGATTAATATCATCAGCAAAACTAAACGTATTATTAAAATTACACTTAAAACAATTCTATGAATTTCTTTCAATTATTCTATTTTAATTATAGGAATATAACTTTCTTCCAATTCTGAATTTTCTTTGCCACCTCAATTTAAATTCAGCAATTGGAGAGGAATACTTAATTCAGTTTAGAAGTGTGCTCAAATCCAAACCAAACCCAAGTTATTAACAATGAATGTTACTGCAGTTCGAGCTAGAATATATGGTTTCACTTTATTTTGATGGTCCCTTAAACACATTCTGTTGACTACAAGTAACTACGACTTTTGCCTCAATAAACTCCTAATTACTGCTTATTTATATTTAGTTAGGTAGTTAAGGATATTGGGTAGGTATTGATTAAGGGATGTAGAATATGATCATGCAGAATAAGGCATTAATATGTGCTTTATAAGTACTAATAAACAGCCAATATCATAGTAATATGCATGCTAATAAGAATTGAACCCTAAACTAAAGTGTTACCATTATTTGGATCAGTATTCTAAAGTGCTTTTGAGGTTTTTGTAAGGTTTTTGATAGTAATGACTCAAGTGTTACTATACTTCAAAAGAACTTACTAACTAGGATCAGTATTCTAATGTGAAAAGCATGATAGATAGATAGATAGATAGATAGATAGATAGATAGATAGATAGATAGATAGATAGATAGATAGATAGATAGATAGATAGATAGATAGATAGATAGATAGATAGATAGATAGATAGATAGATAGATTTAAAAAATAATTTCGCAATCTGACGTTTGTCCAAAAAAAATATTTTTGAGCCATCTGCACCATTTTTCTCTTTCTCTCTCACACACATATAATTGCACATAGAATCCTGACAAAATGAGAGCTGAAGGTGGCGACTTATTTGCTCTTTGTCTCATTAAGATGGTAATAATGTAATTTTCTTAAATGTGCAGCTGGAGGGACAGTCTCAGGTTGACACATCCACTCATCCAGAGCCATCGGCTACAACAGAGACCCGTCTCCCTCCTCAAAGAATATGTTCCTGGCTTATTAACAACTGCACAAAAGTACATCTCCCTCTTTGCTTTTGGCCATAGAATCTATATTCCCTCATATTTCAGTAGGTTTGGAGTGGTTATGTAGATTTCTAATAACCCGAATTACCAGACATGTATTTGAGGTGGCAGCTCTTGACACATTTATAATTCAAAACATTCACCGTATATAATGCTATAAGCCGTGGGGGTTCGGCTCTGCGCCACAAATCACTTCGGAAGCTGAAATCGCTTTATGGATGCTGCAGTGTTTCCAGAGCTGCGCAGAATATAACCAAGTGCATACAACAAAAATACTTCATATGGTATTGATACTATAGATCAGTGGCAGTGTTTGCTTGTTTGAAAGCTTTCCTCTATGGGCTTAAATGGTCTCAAACAAAGACTTCAAGTGGATTAACAATGTCAGCACATTAAAAACACTTTCCTGCTTCAGAACACATGCTGCTATACATTACAGGCTGTGTGTTGCCTTAAAGCGGAAATGTGCAGTTTAAGCACCACGAGTGCCACCAAATAGAATTGAGGAAGAGAAAAAAGTACAACTGTGAAAACTGTTTCCCTGAACACTTTCCCCATCTTCCATTGGTCAGAGAACAGTTCCTTCCCAACCTCATGCCATTGGCTCAACCATACATTTAAAAAAACAGTATGATTTATAAGCTGTTTTTCTCATTGGGAGAAAAAAAATTGTCCAAGGATTTCGGACATTGCCATCTTTGAGGGGAAATGTTGTCCCCCTAATGTTGGGTTTTCCAGGCCCCGTCTCAAAGCTCTGCGGTAGACCTTAAATACAAAACATGCATGACCCACTTTGGCTCGTTTCCACTGAGCGGTACGGTACGTTACGGTACAGTACGGTTCGGGTCGGTAAACCATGATCCGGCAGCGATTTTTTTTTGTTGCAGGGTGGTAGGGGAAGACTCGTTAATATTCATTGGGGAACTAATCCCTGATTGGCTTGCCGTGACGCATCTCTAATGAGATGTGATAGAGAAAACAGACATCGTCTCCTTCGTGACAACAGACAGTTTCACGAAGGTAAGGCATACCTGTCAACATTTGGTTATCCAAATCCGGAAGATCTGTGCGGAGACCGCTCACGAACTTCGCAAACTTCTTTATCTTTGCGGGGACACCGTCTTGATCTGTCACGTCAATCTGAGTGAGGTGTGACAGCGAACCAAATGCGGATTAGTCCCTCAATGAATATTAATGAGTCTTCCCCTACCACCCTACAAAAAAAAAATTTGCGATCCGGCTAGCGTTTCCACCGCCAACAGTACCCTTACTTGATAGGCGTGGTGTGTGCCGGAAAGAAGCGATCGACGTCATTTTCGAGCGAAGAAGAAAGCGACATAGTAAACAACAATGGATGACATACTGCAGATCTTGTTCTTGCTTCTCGGCATGTTAGGCCGAGGCGTTTTTAGGCGTTTCTCAATACCAAGTAGCCTACGCAAAGTCCGACTCAGGAGAATGACTCCCGAGGACGCGAGTCCAGTAATTCTGCTAATGGAACAGCCGTTCTTGAAAGCGCCACTCAGCTCGCTCTGCTACTCCGGTTATCTCTGTATGGACATTTTAGGCAACAATAAAACGAAATATGTTATAAAAACACCACTCTGCTTCTTTTCGATTTCATTAAATACATTTTAAACATTATAAGCACACAAATGTGGTTCAGGCAACGCATAGCCTATTGATTTTATTCACTGCATGTATGTAGCCTATATTTATAACAAAACTAAATATAAAACACAACACTGCCTCTTTTCGTTTATTTAAAAACATTAAAACTATTCCAGGCAATATGTGCATTGGTACAAATGTTGCAATAAACAACATTACAGATGGTCTTGTAATAAAGCAAACAATTCAGTCAAATATACAAATTCAGCGCTCAAATATATGAAACTTCACTTAGCCTTCTGCCAAAACTATTGGCCAAGAAACGAATTATAGATTCACGAGACCTGTTAGACGAATTATATCTCATGTTTAACCACTACAGAGACGTCAGAGTCAGCGGCAAACATCAGAACGACTAGCCGAGGAAAGGCTGGGGTACTTGAGCGCCGAACGCCCGGTGATTGCTTGGAATGGATCTCAGTCAAATTATCATAAATCTATAAATAAACCACAGATTTAAGCTTTAAAAAACTACATTCTCGTCTGAAAAACTCTTAAACCTACATTTCGTGACACGATAACAGTAGTATTATATATCAATTGTATATTAAAAAATGGTGCTTCTAATGCCCTTGTAGCACGCGCATGTGACGATACTCTGTCAACCAATCAACGTCCTGCAGTGAGTCTAGCTCCACCTTTTAGTACCGTACCACTGTGCTAGGTACCCCAACGGAAGGGTACCCAAAAAGTGGTACAGTACGGTTCGGCTTTTTGGTACCATTCACAACTTTTGACAGTGGAAACGCAAATAATTGTGTACCGTACCGAACTGTACCGTACCGCTCAGTGGAAACGAGCCATAACTGTTCGTTACGGTCTGTTTGTCAGCTCCGCTTACTTTCCCTGTGTGTCATGCTCTATACTGAATATGTTGCAGTATATAGAGGCAAAAAAAAACCTGCCCTAAAACATCATTAATCTGATAAGTGTCAAAATTTGATAAACGTTCCTTGCTGAGAAATTTATGAGTTGCACCCTGGTGCTGGTTTGATTCCAGATTGGCTCTGAATTACCATCAAAACGCAGGAGACACAGGGGTGAACTTGATTGATATGTGACGGCCTCAGAGTTCCAGCTAAATGCTAAAAAGGAGAAACAAAAGCCAGCAGCGTTAGTTCAGATGGTTTCAATCATGTGTATTAGGATCCTTTAGGAACTCATTAATGAGAGTTGTCCACAGCACTCGGATCACCTCTGGACTAAACACCTTGTTTATGGTTTCCTATAGTAAAAACATGCACTGGTTGTGGTTCATTAAATAGCAATGGTAAACATTAGTATATGGCTAGTAAGATAAATGTGCAAATGTTCCTTTACCTGCAGTTCAAAGTTACTCATAAGCAATAAAGATTGACAAATAATAGAATATATTTGCAAGCTTGTAGATTAATCACTCTTTTTGTTTTCTGTCTTATAAAGTGTCATGTTATGCTGTAAGAAACCATGGCAAAGGATTCAGTGGGTGAGTGCTGTCTGAATAAATCACAAACCATTTGAGACCTTTTCACAAACCCGTAAGATCAAAAAACAAAAAATTTCTCCGGAATGTTGCATTGGTTTTGATTCTAAAGAGCTGATAGAAAACAGCCATGAGATGATTTCTTACATATTATCTGGGAAAATTACTCTTAGGTAGGTATGGTTCTCTTCACCAGTGGACAAGAACTGATCAAAAACATCTTTTTTAAAGCAGATTTTTGGGAGGTTTGCAGTAAGCACTCGAGTCTGCGATGTGGGAGTACAGCAGAAGAGATCATAAAAAAGCCTCCCGGCTACATTTTACAGTATTTCTTGATTTGGGGGAAGGTTTCATACTAAATAAACCATCCTCTGAGATTTAGCTTCTCAGTCTCTCTGTACTGCAGTTTGCAGCTCCTTGTATAGGCAAGAAATGGGCTGTGCAACTAGGCCAGGATTCGTCACCGGAATTGAGTTTGAATGCTTCCTTCTCAGGAAGTATTTATTTTCCCGAGGAACATCATTTAGGTGAGCATGAAAAGGCTGGGTGAATGTCTGGTTAGTGCACGCTAACGTGGAAGTATGGAAGTCTGTGTGATTCTCGCCTGCAGGTCTTCCGTCTGTCAACCATAGAGAGGATTAGCTCAGGGATTTTTGTTCTTCGAAATAAAATGTAGGACAAATCGACTTTCATATCCTTGGCTAAATAATCTGTTCCACCTCCCTTTCCCGCAAGATATGAGCCAACAAGGGGAAATTATATATTTACTGCAGAAAAACAGCAAGTTTGGAGAGGAATTTTATTTGGATTCACAGCGTGCAGCGAACAAGCCACAGGATTCTGTAACTGGAGTTTGCTTTGAGTTTGATCAGAAGCTTATCCAAATATAACAAATATGGGGTCATTTTCAGTGCAGTATATTGAAATTCATATGGAGAGTTTCATTTAATCATAACTCTGGGACACTAATTACCGTAGTTGTATAACAACAGCCTTAATCAGTAAAGCATATAATTTTGAGTGAATACATGTTCATCTACTTCACTGTACATGTGCAAAAACAATTCAAGTTATTACATCAGCGATCACGCATGTACCATATGAGTACTTGAACCTTCACAGAAAATACAATAAGCATTTAGCACTTGGTTATAAGGTGCTCCTATTATGCTTTTTCGAATATTACATTTCATGCAGTGTGTAATATAGCTGTTTGTGAATGTAAAACGTCTGCAAAGTGCACAACAAATAAAGTTGTCTCCTAAAAGAAAGAAATGATTCTGAACTGCTGAAACGAGTCTTCAGTCTCACTTCCTGTTACAGATATGGTAATGTGTTAAATAGTTATGAATTAAATAAAAATGAACATTTTGGTTGCCACTCGATGTCCAAGGTAAAATCAGGTCCTGAAGCTGAACTTTACTCACGGTGTTGTCGTTGTGACGCCTGTGGAATGATTTGTTTCGACCGGAATCCACATTTTAGTCAGCACTACAAAGGCAAGATGAGATATAGGAAGGAATGAGAAACAGCACATCATTTCACACGGTGGAACAGCATATGAAATTGACGGTGGGCGGACGGTTTATATACAATTTAAAAGAACAGTTTTCTACTTAAATATATTTTAAAATGTAAGTTTAATGCAAAATTTTCAGCATCATTACTCCAGTCTTCAGTGTCACATGATCCTTCAGAAATCATTCTAATAGGCTAATTTGCTGCTCAAGAAACATTATTATCATCAATGTTAAAACAGTTGTTTTTTTGTGGAAACTGTGATTATCATGGTTCTGTTTTTTTTTTTTTCATGGACTTTTAGTTTATTCTCAGTCATGTTTTCTTTCTTAGGCTACGTTTACACGTGGCCGGCTATTTTCATAAACGGACATTTCACCCTCTCCGTTTTCAAAAATAACATTGTGCACACCTGCCAGTTTTCAGAAAAGTGTTTGTTTACACAAACCCAAGCTGTCTTGGGTTTGTGTAAACAACTATACGCTGTCAAGACGAGCATGCCAAACCTGCAGGTGGCAGTGTAACGAGAAGCTCAAGCCCACGTTAGCCAATCAGAATCCCGAAAATAGCAACAACAGCTCCTCGACATAATAGAGCAGCTGTATTTGCAAATCCAAATAGGCGAAAAGGGTTTGCACCAACATAAATGTGACTGAATGCATCCATGGTCACCATGGCCAAGTGAAAATGTGAATATAGGTCGCACTTTTGACGCAGGTGCAAGTTCTGTCGCACACTGTGACGTCAGCTGTCTAACACTCAGTTTTTCTCAGTTTACATGCAAACAAAGTTTTCCAAAGTCTCCACTCTGGCCGGAGTTTCAGAGGTGAATTCTCCGTTTGCGTGTAAACGAAGGGCACAAACGAAGGGATATGTCTCCGGTTTTCAAAATAACCATGTACGTGTAAACAGGGCATTAGTTTCCCGCCACTTATGAGTTGTCATGGTTACTGATATGATTAGTTCTCTTGGTTCAGCTGTCTCTTGTTATTAACCTTGTTTGTACCATTGCTTAAGTTCCTTTGGTTCCTTATAGTTCATTGTCGGTTGTTATTTGTGCACAGCACACTGTTTCGCATTGTTGGAGTTTCTTGTTAAATAAATCCTGTTATTCTCGTAACCTGCCTTCATCTTCGTCATCTCTGGATCAGCGCTACAGTGATACTTTTTTTCAGGATTCTTCAATGAATTAAATTTTCAAAAACAGCATTCATTTGAAAAATACATCTTTTTTCCCATATCACTTTTGATCAATTTAATGCATCCTTGCTCAATAAAAGCTTCAATAAAAAAATCATAATGACCCTACATTTTTGAACGGCAGTTTTTGTCTAAACTCATCAATCCATTACCATCACAAACAATACTAAAATCCACTGGAAGATTGATCAAGGCCACGTTCTAATCGTTTTCCAGGACGTGATAAAAGTTTGAACATATTTTGCAAAAGTTTCCTTCTAAAAAGATCTGAATAATCACACATTTATTATTTAGCTACAGAGAGAGAGAGAGAGAGAGGGAGAGAGAGGTAAATTGGTAACATCCCACATTCACTATATTCCAAATAATTCCAAAGATAAACATGTTTGGTTGCCATTACCAGATCTCCTAATGGTTCCCACATTCGACCATCAAGTAGGGATAGTTTGATGAAAGAATCCATAATGTAATCTGTGGAACAAACCTGAATTCTGATACCACCCGAAATAAAAATAATATAATGGTGGTGTACCTGCCATCAGCAGAACAAATGTCCCTTTGGGCTCTCTGTCACCAGCCGTTCGATCTGTCTCTGTCTGCCATTTAAAGAGGAAGATGATGAAGGGCCCAGAGGGGGAAGAACGGAGGATGAAGAGACAAAATGAGAACAGTGACATTTTGAAGTACTTGTGTGTCTTGCTGGATCAGTCCCTAATGATTTGTTTCATGTTGAAAAGTGATTGTACTCAATGTCATACACAAACTCTAGGTTTGGATACCAGAGGCCGGAAGAGTTTCAGTGTCTGATCAGATACGAGAAATCTGACACTCCTGATGCGCTCTCGTCAGAAGAAAACACATGTGGAACGGCTAATGACGTCGTGAAATTCAAGCTCTTCTGTGCATCTTCTCAAATCAGATGATGAAAAAAAGTCAATTTCCTCGTTCTTGAAGAGCTTTATAGCTGTTCAAAAAGTGCATTGGATTTTACATGACATGGTTTTTAAAAGGGTAATTAAAAATTCTGTCATTTACTCACCCTCACGTTATTCAATTTTGAAAAATGTTTCATTGTTTGTTTGTTTTCTTCTCTCCTTACAATGAAAGTCAATGGAGTCCAACGTTGTTTTGACCTTTGAATCAGACACATTTACACTGACAGTAAGAATAATAATGCTTACCCTTATTTCATTACATTCCACTGGACTCAAACTATTATTATTATTATTATTATTATATTAGAACAAGATGGTAAAATTATTCAAATTAAATTACTAAAATCTACACCCAAGAAAAAAAGAAAGAAAAAACAGCAGCAGTAAGGTTGCCAAGACATTATACAGTACAACAAAATAACATTAAATACTGTGGGTTTCTTACAGTTGCCAAAAAATATAACACGTATTTTAACACATACATTTCATATACAGTATACCTCCCACCGATAATGTATGTATAAGCTGTTTAAATATTGCATACTGTACTATATACACTTTTCAATAAACAGTGTGGTATCACATATCCTACGCTTTGTTTCACATACACTAACCGATCAAAAGTTTGGGTTTGGTAAAAAAATTTTTTTTTATGTTTTTGAAAGAAATCTCTAATGCTCACCAAGGCTGAATTTATTTTATATTAATACAGAAAAAAAATGTTCAGCATAATTTCTCCAGTCTTCAGTGTCACATGATCCTTCAGAAATCATGCTGATCTGCTGCTCAAGAAACGTTAGTTTAAACGAACAGTATTTTTTTTTACTAACCTGTGAATAACAGTATTCATTTATTTAAAAAACTAGAAATTAAAAAAAGCAAAACAATAAAATCTTACTGACCCCAAACTTTTGAACGGTAGTGTATATTCCAGATTTTTTGCGGTACTTATGCACTTATAATGCAAAGTGATTTATTGATTGAAGTATTACTGTAAAATCGGTCATAATTAAAACTCCACCAGATGTGTTAAGATGCCTTCTATGTTTTTGTCATGTGTGTGAACGGCTCAGAAAATGGGAACCCACCCACCGTGTAACATGCCATGCAGTTTGTAGTTTGCGATTCCATTATTAAGCCTTCTGATCAGAGCCTCTATTGGCACTAATGCATCTGACTATTCACAGGCTCCATTAATCAAATATGTCCTTTGCATAGAAATGTCATTGGCTCGGGGCATTCGTTTTGAGCTATTTTTCCACGCTGAATTATTCAAATTATAATCCTGGCCCTTTGAACAAATATGTGGAGGGGAATGTACACTGCTCGATAAAATATTCATGGCTGCTGAAGAAACTAGGGACTGCATTCATTCTCCGAGGTTTTAATATGCAAACCACTGGACAGCGTTCAGAAATGTAAGCCATCTGATGCGCTTGTTTATCACGCTGTGTATGAAACAAAACGAGTTACATTGCTCTCTGGTGATGTGTGACCTCTGGAAGTGTGTGCGTGCGTCAGTGTTTATTGGACCAGACAGTCTATTGGCATTATGCAAATATTCAGCAAACACAAATACAGGCGCATCGCTTTACTAGGGCATTATCGCTTTGTGAATTGCTTCCTTTAAGAAAAGCGTCATTTCTCCCCAACAAATCACTCTGTTAAAAGAAGTACTTCAAACGCAATACATCATTTAGCCCGTGTTAAATAATACATCCGTGCCTGCCCACTCTTCAAATATATTTCCTCTTTCGTCTTTGCATCCCTGCGGATCTATGCCTGTAATATTCACAAATGTTATAATAAACTGTTAAATCCCTCTTTGCATTGAGAGAAACAAACAGTTCTTCAGGGAAACGTACGGATACGGGGAACGGAAAGTTCAAACCGGTTTAGGAGTTCTTTGACGTGATTGTGGTAAGTCTGAGATCACCGCGAGAGAGAAGCTGTAACTTTTGTGAGAAGTTTAGCTAGGAGCTCATTAATGGAGTCTGCTAAAGCAAACCACTATTATTACCGCTTATACGCAGAAACCCAGAAATAACCCTAAGCATTAAGCGTCGATAACTCTTCCCAAAGCGCTTGTGCAATCAACACAGATGCTAGAAGTCATGCAGCTTATATTTTCCTAAGCAATCAGATATGGATTGTGGATTTTTGTTGATCTTGGAACAACATTCCAATCAACCAATCAGATTTGAGGGACACATTACAGTTTGTCAAGTTTAGGCTTACAACCAGGGTTATGTGCTTCTACACCAGTGTCATTCACCTATCATTTCCCTCTGAGTTTAGGGATAACTCATAGGGTAGGGATGAGGTTAGGATTACATTTTCGGATCAACAAAATATGTTGATTTGGGAACTAACTTAGCACAATCAGGACGTGGATGCAGAAAAATGCAGCAGTTTTAAACAGCAACCACCCAGAACACTGTAGAAACCACATACCATTTAAATATTTATTTATTTATTTTAGAAATTAAAGGACAACTCCGGCGCAAAATGAACCTCGGGTGTAATAACACATTGGTACAGACTAAATCGTTCCCTGAGATTTGTTTTCATGATAATCGAATATAAAGAGTTTTATCTCTAAAAACAGTTTAGCTTATAACGCTAGTATATTGGGCATCGAGTAAGCAAAAAGAGATCGCTAGTTAATACCATTAACAAGGCTCAAATTAGCCCCACACTAACACGGCGGCATAATGATTGTCCTTACATGCAAACCGAAGCATTGAGAACTTTGTAAGTGTATAGACAGTTTAATAAGAAGATACTTTACACAGACAGTACAGTTAGCGCATACAGACAGCAGCCATCTTGGAAAACAGTCTCGATCAATCGAACCACGAAGGTGAGCGAACAGTACGTGTAGATATTGAAGATAAGATAAATTATATTTATTTTTTTATTTTCTCTGTTGCGTTCAGTGCTTCTCTTATGCGCTCAGTGCTTTCTTCCGGAAACAACGGACCATATGAGATTCCAAGTCACAGTTCAGCTCACGTATCACCGTGTTCGAGGTTTGACTGATCGACACTGTTTTCCAAGATGGCTCCTGTCTGTATGCGCTAACTGTACTGTCTGTGTAAAGTATCTTCTTATTAAACTGTCTATACACTTACAAAGTTCTCAATGCTTCGGTTTGCATGTAAGGACACTCATTATGCTGCCGTGTTAGTGTGGGGCTAATTTGAGCCTTGTTAATGGTATTAACTAGCGATCTCTTTTTGCTTACTCGATGCCCAATATACTAGCGTTATAAGCTAAACTGTTTTTAGAGATAAAACTCTTTACATTCGATTATCATGAAAACAAATCTCAGGGAATTGATTTAGTCTGTACCAATGTGTTATTACACCCGAGGTTCATTTTGCACCAGAGTTGTCCTTTAATACTTTTATTCAACAAGGATGCATTCAATTCATCAAAAGAGGCGGTAAAGATGTTTCAATGTTAAAAATGATGCTTTTGAACTTTCTATTCACGAAAAAATTATCCTGAAAAAAAACCCTGTAAAGGCAATTTCAAAAAAAAAATTCTAAACACATTATAAATGTTAGAAATGTATTGATTAAACATATTACAAAGACTGTGAACTGTGAAGTACTGAATTGTGGAGTTAGACCGTTAAACAGTTTTTCATCATTGCTATTTTCCGGATTTTGTGGGCGGGGCTAAAACGGGGCTCGATGATGCACTGGAGCCCTTGAGCTCCTGGACACGCCCCTACTTGATGACGCACTAAAGCCGCTGAGGCTGGCCGGTCCTAACAATATTATAGAGCACATTCACATCAGTTTGCCGCTCATTCGCGAGTTACTGTCAGTACTATTATTAGTAACGGCCTACAGATTGCTAGCTAGCTATGCCTTTGTCACGGAAATGCGTAACGTTACTACCTGGATGCGATCACCGGATCAGTACAAAACAGATCGGTGTCCTTATTTACATTTCCGAAAAACGATTACATCAAGAAGAAGTGGATTAATTTTGTGAAGAGCCACCTTGATGGAGAGCTGAGGATCACCGCCAAAACCCACCTCTGTAAGTGATCATTTTACACGGGATAGTTTTATAAACTTTCATCAGAGACAACTGGGATTCACTGATAATTCGCTGTTACTGGTGAATGGGGCCGAACCGACTATCTCCCGCCTCGGCCTTCATCCTCCAGTCGCGCCGACAACTGGTGCCATCATCGGCAGTGCGTGCCCACCGTGCGAGCATCCATTTCGGCTGTAGAGTTGAGTGTGGCGACGGCAGCTTTCCCGCGAGTGGGTGTGGTTTCAGCGCAGCCAGCGGACACGCCCCCAGCGTTTGAGAGCAGAGAATACTGCTCATTTTTTCAAGATTTTGATAGCTTATTTTATGTACTTGCTGGCTTTTTTTATCATTCAAATTTGGCTGGGTGACTAATAACACATTTTTCTGTGGTGTGACAAACTCAGAACACATACTTAATTTTGACTTTACAGGGACTTTAAAGATATCGAGCAGATTCAAATTAAAGGGATAGTTCACTTTGAAATTATTTTTTTGGTATGTTTTAGCTTACCTCAAGGGCATCCAAGATGTAGGTGTCTTTGTTTCCGCAGTAGTTTCAATTTTGATATTTTTAGGTCAAACCGTTCTTGTCTGTCAGTCATATAATGCAGGTCTATGGTCACCACCTCACAGAGAAGTCCAAATTAAACATGATTTAATGACTCGTAAATGTAAGTACACATTGATGGCCTAAGACACGAAACGAGCGGTTTGTGTGAGAAAACGAACAGTATTTATATCGTTTTTACCTCTTGTAAACACAGCCACATCCAAGTGATCTGAGGGCGCGGGCGCTTCGGTCTGCGCAAGCGCCGTAAGTGATTTCTCGCGCGTGTACGTCACTCATTGTTTACACAGAGATTTGGAAGTGTTACCTTTCACTGTGAAGATCTAAACATACAGGAAATCGCAATGGAAGACGATTTCGATATTTCAACAGACAACATTGAATTTTTTCGCAACCGCGCGAGAGATCACTTCCGGCGCTTGCGCAGACCGAAGCGCCCGCGCCCTCAGATCACTTGGACCTGGCTGTGTTTACAAGAGGTAAAAACGATATAAATACTGTTCGTTTTCTCACACAAACCGCTCGTTTCGTGTTTTAGGCCATCAATGTGTACTTACATTTACGAGTCATTAAATCATGTTTAATTTGGACTTCTCTGTGCATGCTCTTTGAGGTGGTGACCATAGACCTGCATTATATGACTGACAGACAAGAACGGTTTGACATAAAAATATCAAAATTGAAACTACTGTGGACACAAAGACACCTACATCTTGGATGCCCTTGAGGTAAGCTAAAACATAGCAAAAATTAATTTCAAAGTGAACTATCCCTTTAAGCCCTGTCCGTTGATTGCAATATTTGATATTCCAAAGGAGAGCTTAACTTTAACCCGGGACCAATCGGATATTATTGCTTTTACATCACTATTGCTCGTCGTAGAATCTTATTAATTTGGACATCCGCTACTCCACCAGCGGTGGCCGCATGGTTAAGGGATGTTTTATTTTTTTGTATGAGGTTTTAGTTGTTTAAGATAAAAATGAAACTGGAGAACTGTTTCACTTCCTGTAAAATGTAACATCCATGATCCTCCAATAAAAAGATTTATAACAAAAATATATATATCGAGCAGCAAAAATGTTTCCAACAAACTGAATTATTTCAACACATAAGAAAGATTTCTAAAGGATATTTGACATTGAACAGTTATTTTGAATAATAACATTACACAATATGACTTTTTACTGTTTAAGCAAACTATTTAAACTAACTAACTTCATATTGGAAACCACTATATTTAGTGATAAATATCATATCAAATAATATCAAAATAAATGCAATTAGGCTATTTTACACTATGTATGAATCTGCTAAACATTGCTAATTTGATATATCTGATGTGCTTTATTCTCAACCACCTATTAACCACTCTTGAATGAAGTGTTATAGAAATGCCAGGGCATCAACTCTTCAATGCGTTTATCTGTGTAGTGCTCAAGTTTTGCAAAGAGACCGGTGGGTAAACATCCCTGTCCAAATCCCATGAAGGGATGTTTGGATCAATGCCTCCTCCGTATGCCGCTCGCAGTGCCCTTTGGTCTGAGTGAACGCCCCTATGATTCGGCTTCTCACTTACGATGGCCAACACGTAATATCCATAATCTCTAACCTTTTCTCCCAGCGTACTTGCTTTATATGTTTATGCGTGTTTGTGTGTGAGCTCCTACAAAAAAATGACTTTAATAACTTCCTCCCTTCCCCAGTTTGAGACAGAAATCAAACTTAAAAGGTAACATTTCTGTTGAAAGGTAGAGGCAGTGTGCTTCAGAAAGCTCGCCCTTTCGAGGCCAACAGATCTAATCCCAATTTCCACGGCCGCACAGCATGACTCCCGATGTCTTGAATGCAGCGCTGAGGGCAGAGCGCATGCCTCTGGAATACCAAATTCACAAACAGCGTCTTTCGTGACATTCAGTAGAACGCTGAAAGAAAGAAAATAAGGTTTGAACGTGCTGCTTTTAATATAATCATTAAAGGAACAGTTCACCCAAAAATAAAAAGTCTGCTTTGTTTTTCCTGTAGAATATTTAGAAAGAAAGGTTCTTTATTGGCATTGATGGTTCCTTGAAGAACCTTCAACATCCATGGAACCTTTACATTGCACAAAAGGTTCTTTATAATGGAATGGGGTATTAAAGAGGTCCTATTATGCTTTAATTGACTTTTTTAGTGTAATGTTTCTGTTTGAGCATGAAAAAAGATCTCTCTCCAAAGGGAGATAAGCACAGTACGCATTGATTGAACTCCCTGAAACGCCTCCATTGGAGTCTTGAGTTTTCTTTTGGGACCGAACATGTCACAATATTCCTCATTTAAATAATTCCTGTTCAAGGCGTATGCAAAACGGGGCGGGGCCTGGTTGAGTTGCATTAGTTGTGTTGATACGGGGTTCTGTGTGCTCTCGTTGTTTGTGTTTAGGCCGATTCATTTTCCTTCTACTATTATATTTATATTCTTTTTGTAATAAATCCCCTATGGAACGAGCTGTGTTGTGTTGTCCTCAATTGTGTTATGGCTGCGGTCGTAACATAACCTATGTGTTATGGTAAGGGGCGTGACATTTCTGAAATTGACCAATCACAACAAGGAGGGGCTTCATAGAAACAAGAACTAAACAGAGTGTTACTGACAGACTGGGAAGAGAGAGGAGCTCCAATGTAAAATACGTGAAAAGTAATGTTGAAGAATGCTGAAGAATCTTCATGCAGTGGCTCTTTATTATCTCAGAATTGTGAGTTTATATTTCACAATTTATTTTTTTTCTCAGAATTGCGAGATATCAGATTTGCGAGATATAAATTGGCAATTGCGTGTTATAAAATCAGAATTACGTGCTGTAAAGTTACAATTGCGAGTTATAAAGTCAGAATTGTGAGATAAAAAGTCGCAATTACCTTTTTATTTGTTATTCTGTGGCGGAAACAAGCTTTCATTGAGCTATCAAACTCCAAAAAGGTGAGCTGTAAGTCTTTATGCATGGGATTGCTTCGCGCAAGGAACCAAATGTTAGTTTTTGGGTAACTCTTCCTTTAACTAGCTAAAATTTTCAGTGCTGTAATTATAGTAAACAACTGTTTTCTCTGTGGAAAAGCAATGTTTTTTTTGCATTGAAATGCACCTGTGCAAAACTGATGCTGGAAGGTAACCTGCACAGTAATACTCAAGTACAGAATCACAGAACACACACATTAGCTGCAAGTAAAACTGCTTGCTGGATGTTATGTATCAGGCTAATATCAGCGTTTGGACGATTTCTGCCCATGGAAAGAAAATGGATGGAACACATATAGTATGGATTCTGCTTTTTTAAATAAATAAATATTATACAGTTATACATATTTAAATAAACATAGCAAAATAGCAGTCTTAAAAAAAAAAAAAAAAAAAAAAAAACCCGCACACACACACTGTTTTCATGTTTTATGGGGACTTTCCATAGACATAATGATTTTTATACTGTATATTCTATCCCCTCACACTAACCCTACTCCTAAACTTACCCGCCACAGAAAACCGTCTGCATTTTCTAAAAACATCACTTAGTATGATTTATAAGCTGTTTTCCTCATGGGGCCCAAAAAATGTCCCCACAAGGTCAACAATTTCAGATATAGCCATCTTTGTGAAAGAAAATAGCAGTCTTTGAAACAAACAAACGCACACACACACACACACTCTTCCAAAACTTAGCGAGCAGCATTTTAACACCATAGTCACAATCTAGACACAAAAGAATTGCACTTTGCAGTGAACACAATCCCAGAATGCACTGCGATGAGGAAAATATGCACGATGGTGAAAAAAAGAGATAAATGTTATTTTAAATATACTCAAATTTCATTCAATACTGAATGAAACCAAAACTGAATAATATTTGTGTGTGCTACAACCGCACATACGTTTGGGGTCGATAAGATTTTTTATTGTTTTAAAAACTGAATTTCAATCAAAAAAATATGAATACAAAGTTTAAAGGAACAGTATTTTATTTCAAATATAAATTTTGTACTCATATTTCTGCTTAAAATTCAGCTTTCCATCACATGAATAAAAGGCATTTTAAAATATATTTGTAAATCTAAAATTTGAATAAAAGAATTAATTTCCCTTAACATTTTTTTCCTGACCCCAAACTTTGAAAAAAGTGATGTAGAATGTCCAAAAACGACGTCTAGGCGTATAGTTATAGCTTTTGAGAAACACCCGGTTTCCTTGAGAAATAAAGTGACTGATGTCTAGTCCAGCTCGCTGCTTGAAACAGAGCCTCATTTTTAACAAATTACCATTTTGCTGACTCCAGAAGTTCCTGCTGTCGAGCTCTGGCAACCCCGAGTACAGTAATAACAGTTGTTGAAGTCAAACCCACATTTGAAACAGCTACAAACTTTCATTCAGTCGTGTTAACAAGAAATCTCAGAGGTGATTACCAAAAGAAAATGTCTTGGTTTCTTACCGGGAAATGATAAAGAGAACAAACCAGGGTACAGCAAGAGGAAAGCGTGACACTCAGCAGATCTACTCAAGCAGAAAGCACAGGCTGTCAGGATTAACACACACACATTTCCCCCTTCTCCCTCATGTAAAGATACACAACACTGCATCACACACTTCCCCACCTAAATGATTCACAGCGAAGATAACACTTGTATGCTTTCTTAAAACATTCAAAGTGCATATTTGTGCACACTTTTATTTATATTTACTTAATATGACTTAATAGTACACTACCAGTCAACAACTTGGACACACTTGACTGAATTGATGTTTTTCATGACATAAAACCCTTAAATCTAAAGTTTTATGTTTAAATGCTTGCAATTCGTTTGGTAGAGATGAGTGTCTTTATAAAACTTTACTTTTTAAATGAATTTGAAGCATACGGTAAAGGAAAAGCAGCCAATGGTTATTGCTTATTTTTGATATAGCTTCTATAATGTGGTCTTCTAGTGTACACTACTGTTCAAAATACTTTTTTAATAAATACATTAATCATTTTATTCTGCAAGGTTGGTTTAAAATGATCAAAAGTAACAAAAACATTTGTAATGTCATAACATTTTTCTATTTCAAATAAATGTTGTTGATCATTTATTAAAGAATCTTTAAAAAATGCATCACTGTTTCCACACAAATATTCATAGGATCAGCATATTAGAATGATTTCTGAAGGATCATGTGAACCTGAAGAATGGATGCTGAAAATTCAGCTTTGTCATGAATAAAATTTTATATAGATTATACACTCACCTAAAGGATTATTAGGAACACCTGTTCAATTTCTCATTAATGCAATTATCTAATCAACCAATCACATGGCAGTTGCTTCAATGCATTTAGGGGTGTGGTCCTGGTCAAGACAATCTCCTGAACTCCAAACTGAATGTCAGAATGGGAAAGAAAGGTGATTTAAGCAATTTTGAGCGTGGCATGGTTGTTGGTGCCAGACGGGCCGGTCTGAGTATTTCACAATCTGCTCAGTTACTGGGATTTTCACGCACAACCATTTCTAGGGTTTACAAAAAATGGTGTGAAAAGGGAAAAACATCCAGTATGCGGCAGTCCTGTGGGCGAAAATGCCTTGTTGATGCTAGAGGTCAGAGGAGAATGGGCCGACTGATTCAAGCTGATAGAAGAGCAACTTTGACTAAAATAACCACTCGTTACAACCGAGGTATGCAGCAAAGCATTTGTGAAGCCACAACATGCACAACCTTGAGGCGGATGGGCTACAACAGCAGAAGACCCCACCGGGTACCATCATCTCCACTACAAATAGGAAAAAGAGGCTACAATTTGCAAGAGCTCACCAAAATTGGACAGTTGAAGACTGGAAAAATGTTGCCTGGTCTGATGAGTCTTGATTTCTGTTGAGACATTCAGATGGTAGAGTCAGAATTTGGCGTAAACAGAATGAGAACATGGATCCATCATGCCTTGTTACCACTGTGCAGGCTGGTGGTGGTGGTGTAATGGTGTGGGGGATGTTTTCTTGGCACACTTTAGGCCCCTTAGTGCCAATTGGGCATCGTTTAAATGCCAAGGCCTACCTGAGCATTGTTTCTGACCATGTCCATCCCTTTATGGCCACCATGTACCCATCCTCTGATGGCTACTTCCAGCAGGATAATGCACCATGTCACAAAGCTCGAATCATTTCAAATTGGTTTCTTGAACATGACAATGAGTTCACTGTACTAAAATGGCCCCAGTGTCACCAGATCTCAACCCAATAGAGGATCTTTGGGATGTGGTGGAACGGGAGCTTTGTGCCCTGGATGTGCATCCCACAAATCTCCATCAACTGCAAGATGCTATCCTATCAATATGGGCCAACATTTCTAAAGAATGCTTTCAGCACCTTGTTGAATCAATGCCACGTAGAATTAAGGCAGTTCTGAAGGCGAAAGGGGGTCAAACACAGTATTAGTATGGTGTTCCTAATAATCCTTTAGGTGAGTGTATATATTAAATAGAAACCGGTTACTTTAAATTCGCAATAATATTTCACAATGTTACAGTTTTTAGTGTATTTTTTAATCAATTAAATGCAGCTTTGGTAAGCATACGAGACTTCATTCAAAAACAACGTAGGTTGACAGTGCAGTTTAAAATTTATAAACTGCATTTTGCTATTTTAAAAAAAATGATTATTTATGAAAATTTTATGACCTCATTAAATGAAAGACAATTGTATATTTGTACTTTAAAAATCATTTGTCACACCGCAGGACCTTTAACAATGAATTAGTAAAAGTTAAAACGTGATTAAAAATGGTGAAAAACTTCCGAGCAGCTGCAGGACAAAACATAAACACTCATAGATTAATATTAATTTAAAGAGATAGTCCAAGTCCACCCCAAAAATAATAATTCTGTCATCATTTACTCACCCTTGTGTTATTCCAAACCTGTATAACTTTCTTTTTTTCTGCATAAAACAGAAGACATTTACAACATATCAACACACACACTGACACACACACACTTTATATTCCTAATATTGCTATTGTATTCTTACAATCTGTACAATGGATATCCTGAAAAGAGAGCCCGAGCTAGCCAACAGCATCATTCAAAAGCTCAACAAACACACACACACACACACACACTCTCTCTGACACACGCAGAAATGGTGAAATATTCATAACCTTCTCACTTCATTCATGTAGTCACTATATACTAGGAACCTGGGGAATATGGATAGTGACTGAGAAAGTGGAAAACAGAGAGTGTATCTTCTTAAGTGTTCAATGGGAGTCCCACACTCATAAAAAATGAACAGGGTTCTGTAATCACAGTCAAGAAGCAGAACAGACTTTATATAATGGAATCCATTGCTCCGGTCCAAAACAGAGTGAGTTGCCTATGGGACATGCTCCAGAAGAGACGCTGTTATGAAAGGTAGCAGGCTTCATTCGGCTGCTTCGGAGAAACCGCATGTATTCTTATGGGGAAGGAAATCCAAGATGGCCGACAAGACAAATTATTATAATATACTTGTGTATCATTCAGTACATGCAAACTGTTGTTATAAATAGCTAGATCGAATTTAAAATGGACTTTTCACTTGTTTGATATGCATTTTTATGCGTATTAGTGACATGTTACCGTAGCTTAGCAATCCGTCACTTATGAGCTTCCATCTAGAGAAGGCAGATGTCTAAGGCTGTACACAGAGAAATACTTTGGGTTTGAGAAAGAGCCTGTATACTATAAACTGAGCAATTATGGAAATGTTTATGCACAATCATTGAAATGCTTTTAGGCAGATCTGGGTTTTGAAGATGATTTTCAGTACCACTTTCACATTCAAATTGAATGATGCAGTGGAGTAGAGAAGCCTAAAGTTACATTCAATGTGTCAGTCTAATATATACCAGTGGGAAATATAGTGTGTGTAGGTAATTCACTCAGTAACTTGCTTAAAAGCATATTAGGAACTTAGTAGACTATTTGATACTAATTTAAATATCACATAAAACGGCATTGAAAAGTTGGAAAGTACCTAATTACCAAAAAGCCTGTTTTTATGTTTTTGAAAGAAGTCTCTTCTGCTCACCAAGGCTGCATTTATTTAATAAAAAATACAGTAAAAACTGTGATATGCGAAATATTATTACAAGTTAAAATAACTGTTTTCTAATTGAATACATTTTTTTAAATGTAATTTATTGCTGTGATGCAAAGCTGATAAAAACTCCAGTCTTCAGTGTCACATGATCCTTCAGAAATCATTCGAATATGCTGATTTGTTGATCAAGAAACAAATATTATTATTATCAATGTTTAAAACAGTTTTGTTGATAACATTTACATTTATAACATAGTGACGATATTTATAATGTTACTATTGATCCATTTAATATAATGTCACTTTTGATCAATTTAATGCATCCTTGATGAATCCAATTATTAATTTAGCTCTTTTTTTTGTTTGAATGGAATCATGGTTTCCACAAAAATGTTAAGCAGCAAAAACTGTTTTCATCATTGATAATAATCAGAAATATTTCTTGATCAGAAAATCAGCATATTAGAATGATATCTGAAGGCTCGTGTGACACTGAAGACTTGAGTAATGATGCTGAAAATTCAGCTTTGCATCTCAGGAATATATTCCCTTTTAAATGTATGAAAATAGAAAGCAATTATTTTAAATTGTAATAATATTTCACAATATTACAGTTTTTACTGTATTTTTTGATGAACTAAACGCAGCCTTGGTGAGCAAAAGAGACATTTTATTTTTATTTAAAAACAAATTAAATTATTAAATATTCAGTGTTCATTGTTTCTAAAAAAATATATGTTTGTGTTGTATATCTAAGGCACCAACAAGAATCATAAAAAAAAAAAAAATTTACTTTTTTTTTTTTATCAATACACAGATAGACAGAGAGAAACACAGAAAGATAGATAGATAGACAGATAACAGTGAAGGATAACTTCATGTATATTTATGTGTCAGGAATTCAGGACTTTATTGAGCAATAAAAAATATACACCAGTTAAAATAGTTTCCTTATTTCCATTAGTTTTTTTTATTCTTTTTTGCTTGATTTTCTTTTCAAAACCCTTCTTGTCTTGTTGGGAACATCCAAAAGAAATGAGAGAAAAAAGGCAGCCAGTCTGACTTTAAGCTGTAGAGTTCCGGCAGCGCCACAGTCCGAGAGCGTCTCGTTGTATTGATGAAACCATGACGGCGGATGTCGAAAAAAGAGCAGGATTTCACTTTCTTTTTTTTTTTACTGTTGTTTGTTCGCAGTTTTCTCCGACATTGACGAATACTTATGTCTGCTTCTCCGACTCTGCCTTTTCAGTGGATTCAGACGCCGTTTCAACTTCCTCTCCGTAAAGTTCTGCTATTTTCTCAAATTTTGGACCCCAGTCCTCCAGAGAGTTGTAGTCCAGTTCGGAATGTGCTCCAGCTGACCCGAGCGAGCTGACAGAGCCTGCTGGTGACCCCTGACCCTCGTAGGCGTAGGTCTGTAACGAATCATAGGGCGGGACGCTAGTGTCCTGATCCGCCTCGTCCACCCTCTGTTTGATAAACTCACCGACGTCCATTTGCTCATCTATGTCCAGGGACGAGGGGCTGAGACGGCCGCGGGCCGGTCTCCGTGACGACCACGGCCGGATGCACTCGGGCCGGACGTCCCGACGGAACTTGAGTTCCTCTGCGGCAGCTGGGTTGCGGAGAGCGATGATGTCAAAAGCCTCGGTGTCTTCCTCCCCGCCTCCTTCGTCATCATACGTCACGACGTTCTCACGGATGTCCTCCTCCGAGATGATCAACGGCTCTTTTTTGCTTCGCCGCAACGTAATGAACAGAATCACGATGGCTGTGAGGAGCAAGAAGAATACTTAATGTTCATATATTCATAAACATGATGCTTCTCATTATATAAACAAACAGTTCTGAAAAATAAAGAGCAATATGATGGAAATGAATGCATAGCATTGCCTTTCAAAAGGATGAGAAAAGCCTGATATTATAACAAAATCAACAGGAATGGAAGATAATTGCATTGTGTTTATTAAATATCATCGGGAAATTTTGCTAGGAGGTTGAAGGTGCATACCATATTCATGTCAAGTACCGGAAAACTGAAACAATAAATAAATAAAAATGATTCATCAATGTTATTAACACTGAATAATTTCTCCAGGAAACGCTCCCCCATTACAGCAAATGTGTCCCGCAGCAGGAGACGTGCGAAACATTACCGGGATAAGGGAAAAGCAGGTGTGAAGCATTGTCAATGCATGAACAAGCAAACACATCAGGGGCCAGAGATCAGAGCGGATGAATGATGATTCTTTCATATCCCATTAGAATGGAAAGAGCCACGATAAATGAACAGCAAGTCAATATCACACATTAGTCTCGATTAGCTTTCACTTCACCGATACACTATTAGCTGACACGACTAAAGGTTTATGAAAGAACTTCTAACACTGTCTGTACACATGTGAAATATATCAGTACAATATTAAATACAAGTTTTGTGTTAAACTGTTGAGTTTTACCGTTTTTGAATCCATTCAGCTGATCTCCGGTTCTGGCGGTACCACTTTTAGCATAGCTTAGCATACATCATTGAAGTGGACAAGACCATTAGCATTTCTCAAAAAAAAAAAATGACCAAAGAGTTTTGATATTTTTCCTATTTAAAACTTGACTCTTCTGTAGTTACATCGTGCACTAAGACCGACGGAAAATGTAAAGTTGCGATTTTTTCATTGCTGCGTAATAATCAAGAAACTTTACTGCCGTACCATGAGTGCAGCAGGCGTAATGATATGACGCAGCGCCTGAAAATAGGCCACCTTCCGTCAACACAACGGAACTATTATCAGGCGCTGCGTCATATCATTACGCCTGCTGCACTCATGGTACGGCAACGGCAGTAAAGTTTCTTGATTATTACGCAGGAATGAGAGTATAATTCCTAGCCATATCAGCCTAGAAAATCGCAACTTTACATTTTCCGTCAGTCTTAGTGCACGATGTAACTACAGAAGTCAAGTTTTAAATAGGAAAAATATCAAAACTCTTTGGCCATTTTTTTTTTTTTAGAAATGCTAATGGTCTTGTCCACTTCAATGATGTATGCTAAGCTATGCTAAAAGTGGTACCGCCAGAACCGGAGATCGGCTGAATGGATTCAAAAACGGTAAAACTCAACAGTTTAACTCTGGGGGAGTTGTAAAATGAGCCAATTTCCAAAAAAAGTGGAGTATCCCTTTAAAGTTTCTAAGTCTACAGAGGACTATTTGATCGGACAGAAGGTAAAATCCATACAAAACTCTTAAAACGAAATTAATAAAAAGTCATGAAAAGTATTCAAATAAATATATTATACAATATATATATATAAAAAACATGTTTTTTTAAAAAGCAACTACTTTTTTAATAATTAAATAATTTTAAATGTATACATGTAGGATTCATGTAAGATATATAAAAGTGCATAATTTTATTTTATATATGTATAAAGTGCATATATATTTTTTTAAATATATAATTTCTAATATTATATATTATCTCTTAGCTCTGGTACTTATACCATCCTATCCAGTAAACATAAAGAATCGACTAAACATGATTAAACTAAGAATGCATGTAATGTTAAATTTGGCAATTCTGGTAGTAGACAGAAAGATAACGAAACATATCGCACGCTGTTGTATGAAATTTGCACGCCAGCACACACACACACACACACCATTGTGTTGTTACACAAAACGCAAAAAGTGACACATTCTGTTTCGTGTTTGCTGACAAACAAGTAGCTCTCACTTTCCTGGATGTAATCAGCTCTGCTAAAGCCAGCAAATCTCGGAGACAGATTTGTGGAGTGGAAGGAGGGAGATTTTATCTACAAGTAGATTTTACCAGGAGCAAACAGAGCCGTGTTTGAGCAGGGATGTGCAGAACAAAGCCAGCGCAACATGTAGCACGACGTTCAGAACTATATTTAGCCCCGGCAGCTGCTAGGGTGAGTGCTGGAAATCTCTCTGGATTTTGAAAAGGAGACAGCATCACAGCCGAGAGGTGAGACCTAACCCGTGCATCCAGGGCCGGAGAGAGGGAGGAAAGGGATGAGAGGAAGAGGTGGTAATGTGCTCATGGATGAGAGAGAAGCCTATTACATATGCTGCTGCTCACTTTCCTGAACTCGCACCTTTAAAACAAACCTGTCGGCAGCTCACTCTCACTCTCTGTTTGCAGATTTCATTGCTTTTCCTCACATCTGTTGTTCCGCTGTTCGACATTTACCGTGACCAATTCTGTAAAATACGCTTCACTTTTGTTACCTTTCTTTAGTCTCACTATCCATCGTTTGGGCTACTGAGAAGTATATATATATATTAGTGCTGTCAAACGATTAAAATATTTAATCACGATTAATCGTATTAATGTCATAGTTAACTTGCGATTAATCACACATTTTTATCTATTCTAAATGTCTCTTGATTTCTTTTTGTCCCATTATTTTTTCTCATTTTAATGCTCTTATCAACATGAAAAAGTGGATCGGCTTGCTTTGTGCAAATGTTTTTTATTGAAAACAACATTGGCATATACTGTGTTCAATTTCACACTAACATTCTCACTTGGAGCAAATAATCTCTCACACAATGTAACACTGTCCATCAATAAAAGGGTGAAAGAAATACTGACGAGGTCCTGATATTGACGAGGGGGCGGAGAATTCGCATCAGCTGTGTGTGTGTGTGTGTGTGTGCTTGGCCATCATCAAGTGGTGTTTCAGACTGGACGTGCTGCGATCGCGATGATGATAGCTCAGGTCACAACGACAAAACACAAAGATCACTTTGGTCTCGTCAATGGAACCATTTGGCAACTTTTTAAATGTAAACTTTCCATTCAGAATCTTAAACGCTGATTTCACACAGTCGTTATTTTTTAAACTGTACATACATTTCTTTCATACTTTAGACTATATAAAGTGAAATTCATTTATAAATAAAATAATTTTTTTATATATAATTCAGAATGTAAAAAAAGAAGCAGGAACAAACTATATACATATCCTATATTGGATATTAACATCCAATAGTGTAAATCGCGGCAGCAGCTTCAGGTTGATAGTCCAAGACATTGTTGTTTATCTGTACTTCCGGGGTTCTTCCCACCGGAGCCTCGCTTTCAATTTCAAAATGGTGGCTGCGTGAAATCAGCGTATTGGCATTCATTTCGGCGTATCGCGCTCGTCATCCACTCAAAACTTAACGTTAACCTACTATTTGTCCGGCTTGCAAGCCTAAACAAGTGTGTGCGGCGTGCCTGTTGTTTTGTTTCCGGTCTAGCTAGATCCGCTTGCGCTTTGGTCGACGAAGCAACAAAACGTCCTCGCGCGGCGCAAGCCATTGAAATGAATGGGTTTCATGCCGCGTCCTGTTGCAAAAGCATGTGAAAAAAACTACAAAGATTGCTAGGCCAAAAAGACCGTTAATCGCGTGATAAAAAAATTAACGCCGTTAAAATGGGTTTGCGTTAACACCGTTAATTACGCGTTTAACTGACACCACTAATATATATATACACACACACACATACACTGTATACTCACACATCTGGTTCGCTATCACTCTCTCTCACACACACACGCACACATACACACACTATGGGCATCTTTACTGTAAATTTTGCACCAATAGAAATATGTTGGCTAGTAGAGATTCTACTACTGTACCACAGCTATTTAATCCACTGGATTATAACTGTATTGTCATACTGTCATCATGATGTTCATTTATTCATGCTTTGATATAATCTTTAGTCATACTGCCCACCACTATCTGCCCTGCTGTGAACACTACAGCATTCATCAATGTTTTGTTCATGACATTTTGATGCAGTCACGACCCTTCACCTGCTGTTACGGGACCCATGAAATCCTTTAAGTACACCCGTTACTTTTGATCCGCAGGTTTAAAAGGTGAAAAATGAAAAGTCAAGAGTTAAACAGGGCTGGATCAAGTGGAATTAGGACAATACATGTCAGAATCCTGCAGTGAAAACTAAAACCGGAAAAGTGATAGATGGGCAACAGTTGAAGAAAACCAACCGCCATTTGATCTACCTACATACCAGTACACATTACATTATTCTTAATTCTTCAATTCTATTACATTAATTAATATTAATTATATTTCGATTTACTATTTTTAATATTTACTTAAATTATTTATTAAAATCTTTTTTTTTTTACCATCTTTTCCATTTAATAGAATTGAATAATAAAGATGACAGATATAAATAAATAAATAAATAACAAAAATAGTAAATTATGTTTAATGGTATAATATAATATGGTAGATAATTGGTAAAATGTTTAAATATAAATACATAATAAAAAAGATATGATGTTTAATCCATTATATAATATCATAATCTTTTAAATATAAAATAACTGTTATATTTATTAAACATTATTTACTATTTTAAACATGTACTTATTTATTATTTAAATATAATATTTACTATTTACAAGTCAATTAATTACATTAAGCAATAATATCATTCCCTAACATCCATACGACTAGAAACCCTGCCATAGATTATCATTTTCTTAATATTCCGTTTTATTCAGAACTGTGTTATATTGCAGAAGTTAGCTTTACGAATGCTGTAACACATTACCTATGAACAACAGCACTAATATTCTCATATACAGTTGTGGTCAGAATTATTGGCACCCCAGGTAAATATCATCAAAAATGGCTGCAAGATAAATCTGCATTATTTATTCTTTTGATCGTGCATTCAAAAAATGAAATAAATGTTTGCACAACTGTTGCTGTGTTCTCAGGCATCATGTCCAGGTTGAACTCACCCAGTAAAATGAGCACACAGAGCAGGATGGCTATCAGAGCGCCCGTGCTGAGCCCTGCGGACGAGAGGAAGGCTTCGCCCTGGCAGATCTTCAGTCTGGTGCCTCTCTGGCAGGAACACACACGGAGCGTGAGGGTACTGGTGCTGCTCAGGACGGGCTCCCCGTCATCCCACACCACCACCGGGAGCTCGTACAGTTCCTGGGTCAGTCTGTGGAATCGCCTCCGTCTGGCGATGATGTTGGCAGTGCTGTCTGCGGACAGAGATGAGGTCACAGTTAATGACTCACTGAGCTATCGGATGGCTTCAGAGGAAATATTTGGTTTATATTGCTTTTTGAAACTTGACATCTGTTGCTTTATGGAAAAAAATCCACATGATTTTAAACTTGAAATAGGGGGAGTAAAAAGTGACAGACTTTCATTTGTTTCCGACAGTATGTTATATGGCTGTCACATTAAAAATAGTCTTGGAAAACTAGGCCTTCAATATCTTTTTTTCCCCAAGCATTTTACTGTATGGATAGTTTATTGTATATATTATATATATTTATAAATTTTATGTCAGATGCGATTAATCGCGATCAATTTGACATCACTAATTTTTACACAAATGATGTCTGTCTCTCAGTTTTGCTGTAATTACCACCATGACCAAAACCACTGTCACTTAAAAAAGTTTTCAAAAGTATTATTGGTAGCCAAAGAGAAGAGCTTGAGATGAAATATATTTTTTTAAGTCTGTATATTTTATTGTGCATAATTTTCCAAAAAGCTGTTCAGCAATTGTCAAATTGTAGAAAAAATGGGAACATTTTATTTCATATTTTTGTATTTGGATACATTAATGCTATTAAATAAGTCCCATAGTTATTATAAATGAGTTATTAGTTTAGGCATTAGTTTTAAATGCCCTTTCTACCAACGCCACTTACTACTATACTAGATGTAGAAATTACATTTGTTGTTTAAGAAATATAAGGGTTCAGACAAAATGAGGGATTTCATATACATACACTCTATTGGACATTAGATAAAAAAAAACAAAAAAACATTTGTGAGTGAGCTTATTGACTAAAAGTACAGAGGGCCAACAGTGCCCACAGTCGAAGAAACACAAAAGGCTAATAATTGTTAACAGAACAATGAGCAATTGAATTGTAATGAAGAAATTAAAATGAATGAAAAGAAGAAAACTAGGAAAATCCAAGGGTGAAAAGCAGAAGTAATGAGAAAGAGTGATAACAGATGAGAATAAATACACAGAAAGAATGAGAGGAAAAACAGAGAGGGAGAAAGAGGGCAGATAAGAGATCATTATATTAAATTAGTCTGGTTTGAGCACAGGCCACTCTCGTTGAGGCTCTCTGCCTCAGTGTGTGCCATTTCAGAGCATTTAGGAGCCCCATTCCCACAGATGGGCTTTTAATGGGAGAACTCGCATTCCCTGAGCCCAGGATACGTGAGGTCTGTCTAATACTGGCCGCCTAAAGCACAGCGAGTAAAGCTCTTAACCCGAGAATCAACCTAATGAGCCTCTATCTCGCTCTTTCTGAACTTTACATCCTCCAGCAATCCTTACGCTTCTAAGCATTTTGAGTGAGGGATGCTGGACGCAACAAGGATAGGGGAAATCAAATGACACTGAGCAGCATATGAGTCAAAGAGTGAGTGAGCGAGATAGAAAGAGAAAGAGAGAGAGAGAGAGAGAGAGAGAGAGAGAGAGAGAGAGAGAGAGAGAGAGAGAGAGAGAGAGAGAGGTTGGCATGGAAGATCTATTGTTAAAAGAAATCCAGAATGATTCAATACATTTTCAAATTAATTATTATGCAATAATATGTGTAATGGGACTAATAATAATATAATTTTGTAAACTATAGAGCTACTTACATTTTTTGTCATCATAGGTGGCGAAAAGTGTATTGAGTGAGTCACTGAATCATTCATTCAAACGTTCAAAAAACACACTGGCTGCGTCTGAAAGCTTAAAAATGTTGTCTACGGAGGAGAGGAAGTAATCAAGGCACGTCTCAATCCAATGCTAGCCTCACTTCCTGTCTCCTGAGATACCTTCATCTGATTGATTTTCAAAGGCAGCAAAGACATCCTTCGCTGCCTTTGATATTCACAAATGTATGTAAATGTATGTTTTTTTTTTTACCAAAGTTTTCCACTTCTGATGCCATTTCTAGTGAGAAATGACTATTAAAGTAATTAAATATTCGCTTAGTTATCACCAAAGCTCGCTCTATTTTGCTGTAGATCATTACACCGTTTCGTTGCCTCAGAAGTCTGTCCGAAATCAGTTTCGAGAGGTATAACTTCTTGCACAAACGCTGCCTATAAAGTCATTGCCTGATAAGGGAGCGAGGCTACAAGCAAGGCCGTAACCAGGGTTTGAAAATTAGTGAGGTCCGGGGTGTTGTGTAAAGAATTTTGCTATAGTAATGGTTAGGCCATTGGACCCACATTTCCCCATGGACATTAAGCTGTGACCTTTTTTTTTAAATGGAATTTGGCATATATACAGGGGTTAAATTTGGATTTAATTATGTGTGGGGTAGTCTAGGGGGCTCCAGGGGTATGCCCCCCCGGGATTTTTTTTTTGAAAAATAAACCAAAATGGCACTTTCTGGAGAGTTTTGTGCAAAGAAATATAGAAAAAAGTAGGTCTAGCAAGTCTTATATTTCTGTAATTCACACAGATCAAACACAAATATGCTGACTGAATAGATTGCTAGTTGAGAAACACTGCTTTAATGAATGTTTTTATGATGACTTTGTGAAAGGTTAACTAAACAGCATGAGCCGTCTTCCAGCTGGCCAGTAAGTTATTTGGCAAATTTCATTCTGTAGGCTAACATACAGATCTGTATTATGCTATTGTTTTTGATAGTGTTTTACATTTCTTACAGATAATCACGATTGTCATTGCGTTTGTCTTACCGAATGTGGTAGCTTTATGCAATTACAGTTTGTCTATAAGCTTTTTTTTTCTTTTTTTATTAATGCCGACAGTAAAATGTTGCCAGATATTGCTACGAAAAACAAGCAAAACAAAACAAAATAATAATAATAATCCGAAATAAGTTCAAAGCTTGTGTTTTGGAAATAAGATTAATATATCACTAAACCTAACGTGCAACTTTCCACTTTAATAACTTCCTAAAGTGTCACATTAAATCAGAAAAACAGGTCCAGGAGACTACT
The DNA here is from genome assembly GCF_029890125.1 of Rhinichthys klamathensis goyatoka. NCBI lineage: Eukaryota > Metazoa > Chordata > Actinopteri > Cypriniformes > Leuciscidae > Rhinichthys > Rhinichthys klamathensis. Next base: position 226,620 of record NW_026607126.1, on the reverse strand, counting down.
GCCACCTTTCCATTAGGTGGATCTGGCAACACGGAGGCTGCACCCGCGTTCACAACGCGCTCTCAAGCCCCGTTCACTGCGCCAGCTTCTCGCAGCAACATGAATAGCAAACACTCATGAGGTGGTTTAAACACGGCTAATTAATCTTTCAGAGAGCTTGACATTTTATTTTTGAATGTAAAAAAAATGACCTCATAGCTGGCTACGGCCATGGCTACAAGTCAGCTGCCTAAGTTTCCGGACGCAGCCAATATATCATTCAGGAATGAAACAAGTGACTGTCTTTCGGAGTGAACCATGAATCATTCATCCAACAGTTCCGATCAACAGCACTGATTCATTCAGTAACGCCGCAGTGTTGCTCGGAGATGCTCAGCGGTTCATTCGGCTGTGGCTCGTTTCAAACTATTTTCGTGGCAAATCAAAAATGGACAAGGTTGGCATCGGACATCCTGTCACTTATATGCACTGATGGGCAGTAACGCGTTAGAAGTAACGCGTTACTGTAATCCAATTACTTTTTTCAAGTAACGAGTAAAGTAAGGGATTACAATTGCAAAAACAGTAATTAGATTACTGTTACTTCCCCGTAAGCAGGCTGCGTTACTGCGTTAGTTAACGGTCATTTTGTTTCGTGAGACTGTCTCGTGCCATGAGTCGTGCGTGAGTGACAATGACGTATGAGCGCCGCGACGTCAGTGGTAAACACCGAAATGTGTAGTGTTGAACAAGAGACAACATGGAGCGCGGGAGAGAGACACGCATTTGATTCGTCTCCACACGCCACACCCCCCGATTTCTCACGCTGAAGTGTCAACCCGGTCGGTCAAATGCCTGAAAGATGAGTTTATCTATAGATCTACCTGTTGAGCCACTCGTGATCGAATAGTTATACCGAAAATTAGTTAAACTAGAGCGAGCGTGCATGCGAGACAGAGACGGCGTAGCGCACGCGCACCCGCAGAGAGGGAGAGCGAGCGAGAGACCTTGCGTGTGCAGAGAGCATCCTGATCTAGAAACAGGACCCCCGTTTGGAGAATGTCAAAATTCCACCTCAAATCTGAGCAAGCACCCGCAAGCCGGCACAGGAATGTGAAACTTACTGAAAAAAAAAACCCAACTGACATGACATGGATGTTTTGGTAAACTCATTTTGACTCCTCTCTGCACTTTACTGTTAAAAGACGTAAGTGTTAATAAATTGGAATACAGTCAGGAGAGACTTTCATTTTAATTATTTTATTGCTGTATTTTATTTATATCTATTCGAATGAAGGATTTTACAAAAAATATATTTATTTTATATGCTGGAATATGCAGAAATATAAGCTAACAGAAGAAGGACTTTCTTTATTTCATTAAAATATGGTGGAATGTGCAGAAAATAGGTTTAAATGTTCATCAAAAGTCTGAGACTGTTGCATTTAATTAAATTTTTGCTTGATGCAATGTGCATAAAGTTAAAATATTGAAACTAATAAAACAAGTTTAAAAAAGAGAGTGTTTCATTTGATTAAATTTTAGATGATGGAATATGCAGAAAGAATAGAATTAGGCTGAAAGCTCTATTGCTTTATAGCGTATTCAGGTCGTGCATCATGTTTTTGAAAAGTAACTTAGTAAAGTAACTAATAAAGTAACTAATTACTTTTTAAAATAAGTAATTAGTAAAGTGTACTGGATTACTTTCTTGGAGAAGTAATCAGTAACTAATTACTATTTCCAAGTAACTTGACCAACACTGCTTATATGAGATCGCAGCAATCGCAAACCACAGTGATCCAGTGATCCAATTCATTCCGAATGGACAAAAATACCGTCCTACATTTTTCTTGTTCGAGAAGGCATTTCACTCAGATAAATGTCACAATAGGAAAGAAAATACTTCCATTTCATGACAATTGTTAGTAAATAAATGTATTATGGTCTTATCGTATTGCTTTTCGCCACTCATAAGCATCGATAAGACATGATCACATTACTTGACAGCTACTTCTACTGCTTTACATATCATGTGGATATGCACGTACATATGGAGTTTAACACGGACATGTGCATTTACGCCTGGGAACGTCAGAAGCTGCTATCTGTCTTGATGCTACGAAAAACATTCCCTGCCAGCACAACATTAAATACCTGCAGACACCAAAAGCTCTCGCTCCTGGCACCCAACTGTGTCCCATAAACAATCACAGAGACACACTACAGAGAACACACTCTAAACAATATGCTGTCTGTAATACCGGTACATGATATCTATAAAAAAAAAAATAAAAAAAAAAGGGAAAGCGAGAGGAATCTGAAGGCTGAAATATACTCCCTAATGAATCTGAAGTAAACATCTTGTTCATGGCAGACAATACATGACACATGAAATACAAGAATGTCCAAAGAGGCTCTGCATTATTAATTTTGTCAGTCTTCACAACTCAATTTTCTTGATCTGGAGGTAACAAAAAACATTTTAAGTGCATTAATAATATCATATATAATAATAAAATCAAATAATATAAAATATATAATAATATAAATATCTATATTTTTATCTGCGTAAATTTATTTAAAAACTTTGAACAGGGAACAACCCTTAAATATGAGAAAAGACAAACAATAAAAAAAAGATAATGATAATTTAAAATGAGTGAATAAAGTTCCTCTGATCTGAACATCTGATACAGTTCTCAGAGTTCCACATCTTACGTCATGTATTATTTGATTTGATTTCAAAGGTTATGATGCATCTGATTCCAATTTTATAGAGGTTGATGGTAAATGGTTTTATATGGTTAGAAATGATATGCCTTCATAAATAAATGCAAAAATCCAAGAAAATCAAATGCAGGCAGTGACTATTGGCCCTTAATGTAAAAGTTTAATTTCACATTGCACACTCATGAATTCCCACAACAACAAATACACGATGAAGACTTACAATCAATAAATCGTTTCCCAAATGATGCTTATAAAAAATAAACAGAAAGAAGCTGTAGCTTTGTAGAGAGGCAAACATTTGTTGACGTGTGGTCCTCACCCGCTGGTGGCTGACAGCACGCTGTCTCTAATTGCACCGCAACACTGCTCAAACTGCCATGTGAGAGAATAAGCTGTATGTTCAGGACACAAAAACAGACTGAAACCACCACCTTCACATCTGTCAACATTTCAGTCCTGAAAACAACCGACCTACAACTGATATGAGGGGAAAAGGGTCTTATCACACACAATGTTTCCATTTCCTTTAAAGGAATACATTTCCCTTGGTCAAATAATGTGCATATGCTAATGAGATGCTCAGTGATTGGTGGCTAGCACTCCATAGCCAATTAATTCTTATTCGATTTGCTGCTTCACTCAGCTCCGTCAAAAGGCTCATTTAAGGCGTCAAGCGTCTTGACATGTCATTCAGCTCTTCCTCGCAATCTACACAAGCAAAGACAAATATCAAGTTTGAGTTATTTGTTGCAGATTAAGTGGATGCTTTTGAAATACTTGTGCTTTTACAGGATGAATATAAAGAACAAGCAATTCTTATAATTTCATAACTCAGCGCAAACATTACAAACTAATATTCCAGCTCCCAACTAGGCTGTTATATCACACAAAACTGGTCTTTTCGTCCATATTTAAGCTGAAATGGGGCAAACAGCCACCCCGTGGTGAGCAGGAGGTCACAGCGTCCACATCTTTGACCACTTCAGCAGAAAAAGGGCCATTTTGATTTTATTTGATAAGAATTCTGTCATTTCTACCATTAAACTGCGCTGCTTCTGAACAGGTGAGTTGATGAAAAAAACTGCTTACTACACAACTGTTTGCCAGGCGCTTGGTGTGCATGCTGTTTCTCGGCTCAATATTTACACGCTTATTTAAGTCCATCTTCTTGAATCATTTATCCTTGTCAGTCTGTATGCAACACAGTTTGTGCACTTGCAGCAAATCATTTATTCAGGATAGTTTATGTGGCGCTGTTATGGAAAGCACAACTATTTGTATGGCTGATACACAAGGTTAGGGATCTGAAAAAAAAAATCACGCCTAAAATATTAAACTCTGGTGCATAATTGATCCTGCCTCATTTGTACACGAATAAAACCTCAATCACCTTGTTGGAGATTTATTTTTCTAAGTCAACAGACTTTTCTAAACATTTACCCTGGCATGCGATAAAACAGGCAGGAAAAATCCCATTGAAATACACTGTAGGACTAGAACCACATATAACAATATAGAAAACACCTTAGCAACCCAAAATAACACCTTAGCAACCGTAAAGTAATGTGTATAGAAGAGCAGTAATTTAAAGTCAACTTGAAATGGCATTTGGACAAAATATTTCAGAGTATAAACAGAGTATTCAACAATGACAACAACAAAAAGTGGGCGTTTGATTGCCATTTTTACTAGAACCCTTCAATCGAGCCCTGTAAAGTGTGAATGCTTGGAGTGCCAAGTGTTTGTTATAGTCCACGTTTGGTCTCAAAAAACTTCAAAACCACAGCATAGTCTGGTTAATAAGTTATCAAAGAACTGAAATAAAGAATTAAATAGAATTAGAAAATATCTAAGCAACACTGAGGCATTCCCTAAACTCAGAAACTCCACTGATTTATCTTTCCCCTTAAACAACTAAAGAAAAAAAAAAAAACGGACTAAAAATTATAATCTTGAAGCAATAAAAAAAACAGCTTTCACTGGGAAAACAGCCATGTTCTGTCGCATAACAACACTTCAACCTTCACTGAAGTGGCAGGATATCTGAGTGACACTCCGACTAATTAAAATTCCCAAATATCATCAGCCTGACAGCAACAGCTTTCGACTCCTCTGATGAGGGGCTGTACTAGAAAGGTCTTTCTGTATGAAAACGTGCAAAAAGATGCCTTCAGAAATCAATTGATCTATTAAAGTAACTGGGTCGTTTAGAGATCTGAGCGCTGGTTTAATTGCCTGTAAAAAATTAGAAATGGAAAAGAAAATGTCATCGTGATGATTTGGCACCAGCCAAAGGATCAAGGGAAGACTAATTATAAGTCATTTGGAAGTTAGGCCATGTTTCTTGCTCATTTAGTGTCTGTTATGAATAAATAAATATATTCTATATAAATAAGGTTGATTCTTTATTCACACACAAATATATATACACTCACCGGCCACTTTATTAGGTATACCTGTCCAACTGCTCGTTAACACTTAATTTCTAAGCAGCCAATCACATGGCGGCAACTCAGTGCATTTAGGCATGTAGACATGGTCAAGACAATCTCCTGCAGTTCAAACCGAGCATCAGTATGGGGAAGAAAGGTGATTTGAGTGACTTTGAACGTGGCATGATTGTTGGTGCCAGAAGGGCTGGTCTGAGTATTTCAGAAACTGCTAATCTACTGGGATTTTCACGCACAACCATCTCTAGGGTTTACAGAGAATGGTCCGAAAAAGAAAAAACATCCAGTGAGCGGCAGTTCTGTGGGCGGAAATGCCTTGTTGATGCCAGAGGTCAGAGGAGAATGGCCAGACTGGTTCGAGCTGATAGAAGGGCAACAGTGACTAAAATAACCACTCGTTACAACCGAGGTATGCAGCAAAGCATTTGTGAAGCCACAACACGCACAACCTTGAGGCGGATGGGCTACAACAGCAGAAGACTCCACCGGGTACCACTCATCTCCACTACAAATAGGAAAAAGAGGCTACAATTTGCAAGAGCTCACCAAAATTGAACAGTTGAAGACTGGAAAAATGTTGCCTGGTCTGATGAGTCTCGATTTCTGTTGAGACATTCAGATGTTAGAGTCAGAATTTGGCATAAACAGAATGAGAACATGGAACCATCATGCCTTGTTACCACTGTGCAGGCTGGTGGTGGTGGTGTAATGGTGTGGGGGATGTTTTCCTGGCACACTTTAGGCCCCTTAGTGCCAATTGGGCATCGTTTAAATGCCACGGCCTACCTGAGCATTGTTTCTGACCATGTCCATCCCTTTATGGCCACCATGTACCCATCCTCTGATGGCTACTTCCACCATGTCACAAAGCTCTAATCATTTCAAATTGGTTTCTTGAACATGACAATGAGTTCACTGTACTAAAATGGCCTCCACAGTCACCAGATCTCAACCCAATAGAGCATCTTTGGGATGTGGTGGAACGGGAGATTCGCATCATGGATGTGCAGCCGACAAATCTGCGGCAACTGTGTGATGCCATCATGTCAATATGGACCAAACTCCCTGAGGAATGCTTCCAGCACCTTGTTGAATCTATGCCACGAAGAATTGAGGCAGTTCTGAAGGCAAAAGGGGGTCCAACCCGTTACTAGCATGGGGTACCTAATAAAGTGGCCGGTGAGTGTATATATATATATACACACACACCATTAATCCCGCTGTTTGCCTGAGGGCCATCTAGCTAAGGCAAACAATATTTGTGTGAAAAAGAGAGAGAGGAGACATAGAAATTACCCAAGCTCTTTTCTTCGAGTTTGATTTCCATACTGCTAAAAAACACGGTCATTATACACAAAGATTAAGATACTTTAAAACTGTAGTTTCACAAAACAGTTACTCAATCTACAGTAGTTCAACTAAAGTCACGCTTTTCATTTTAGATAGTTTGATACACATCAACCAAACAATTAACAGAAAGTAACTACACTAAGCAATTTAATTCTGTTATTCATAGATAACTGGCATGAAACCGCATGAAGTAAGCATGAAACGAAGGTTGTAATAGTGTTTTCTTCCCTTTTGTGACAGTATATGAGTGAAACGACTTTAATATACATTACCAAATAACTTAATATTTAGAACGGTTTTGTGAAAATAATCACTGAAACGATTCAGCTTAAAATAATACTTTACTCATGATCTATTCACACAATGCTACATCTCTCATAGGGCTGCACGATTTGGGGAAAATGTCATATTGCGATTATTGAGGTCAATATTGCGATATGCAATTGCGATTTAATAAACAAATGGTTTCATGAGTCAACTTGCTAAAGCAAAATGCACACACAGATTAGTGATAATTCTGAAATGTGTATTTCTCAACTCAAACTAGCAACAACAACTAAATGATTGATAACACCTATAATGATCAATAAGCCATTGATGTCTGGATACAAATTAATTTAATTTTAATTTAAGTGAACTTCAAACAATCCTCACATAAACCCATAATAAATGTCATATTTAGGCTACCTGTGCTCTTCCTGTCTAACAGGTAGGACATATATACAGAAATTGAATAAAGTTATCAAACAGTCTGCGCTGCATAAATTATAAATTATATGGACTAAAATCCTATTTAAAGCTACACAAGTTCTTTGGTCAAGAGCAGTGAGTGTTTTTCTCTGTTCCCTTTGGTCTTTGATTAACTTTACTGACAGAAAGCATTATTGGATGCTGGCCCTTTAAGAGTTGCTGACAGAGACGCGGATCTCACACGCGCCTTATTCTCTCACAGCTCTTCACGTCCATATAAGACTGCTCTTATGTTATGATTATGAAGACACTCGACAAATGATATTTTGGCATAATTGTGTGTGTTATTGTTCGTTCACTTCAAGCGGAAAGAGAACTGAATTCTGGCGCGCGGTCTGTGCATGCGCATGAAACTGGCGCGCGTCTTTCAGTCAGGACAACAGCCAGCGCGCTCTCTTTTGACTTGTCTCGCTGAATTGTTTAAAGCATTCGCATGAATAAGAGCGGGATCATGTAACACTAGCCAAAGGATGACAAACAATAACAGATGCTGCGTTAACAGCCCTAATTTGTTTATTTCATATAAAATCGCAGTATTTTGCGTCATATAATCGCATAGGCTTGACATCGCGATTACGATATGATTAATCGTGCAGCACTAATCTCTCATGAGCTCTTACGAAAGCATCAAGAGCAACTACGCGAGATGTTGAGATTAGAAGAGAATAATTGCTTAAATTTCTGACTGTTTCTCACAAAAAGCTATCATACGAGTCCACAGACCACAACTAGTCGTCTTCACTTTCATTATATTGAAAATACATCTTTTATCATGGTCATCTGGTCACTCATAACTCAATGTTATCTTCAGACTGTATTGCATTCCCATCATGCAGTTCGGAAATGGCCTTATGTTCACCATCCTAATAATGATCATAATTACTGGGAAATGACTCATTTCTCCTGTTACTTTTTGGTTTACAGTCGATCTTTGGTTTACAGTCGATCAGACGCCCACCAACGGACTGACACCAAATAAAAGAACAGCCTTCTCAGACGCTGGCTGCATATTAAAACAAGGTAGTGTTAAACACTATAGAGAAGCACGTCTCTATAAAGGCCTAAAGATACGGTGTATTAAGCCGATGGAAATAGGATGAGAGTCTTTCAGAGACAGATGGAAAACAGGCAGGATAGACAGAGTGTGAGAGAAACAGAGAAATAACTAACAATTTATTGAAAGCGGATGGGTGTACTCGCAAGAGAGTGAGAAATAATGAGGTGTGGAGAAAAAAAAAAGTGTAAAAATTATATCTGGGATTTTTGTTAGAGATATAAGGACTAGTTCACCCACAAATGATATATGTACTTTGCAAACAATACAATAAAAAATATTATGCAAATATATATTTATTAAAAAGATTGTTTATTTTATTTTTGGGTGAGCTGTTCCTTTAAGATGGTGTTTGAGTGTATATTTGTGCAAGGGCTAAACTGATTAGCATGCAATCGAAGCTAAGATTTCATGTGTGCGTGCCTTCAGCATGTTTTTGACCATGCCATTTGTAAGCTCACTCATGAATAATACCTTTCTAATTACCAGCTCCCACTACAAAGCGTAATTGACAAGAGAACGTAATCAAACTGAATATCCGTGCGAGGGCCCCTCTTTGCACTCTGGGGCCCTCCATCTTACATTGTTATTCACACAGAGACTGCGTTCATAAAGCAAACCGTGAACTGACAATAATTTAGTCCATTTAGCCTCCCTTTCACTGCCTAGTGCCTACCAAATAAATTTGCACCGATAAATCCAGAAATACAGATGGAAGAAAATTATATTTATTTTGCAGCACTCGGGTAATTCCATTGAACATCTTAAAAAGTCAAAAGTGGAAAAAAGTCAGTCAGTATGTTAAAATGTGTTTACTTTTCACCACTAAACAGCCATTTAGATACATACAGAGTATCTAAGTGCCTTCATAAAGATCCATTTGCTCTTTTGCAGCACTTCTAAAGATGGAAAATTGGTATTATTGTTAAATTTGAAGCACTTTGGGTCTTTGAAGACAAGGGGGCTTCACTTACTCGCAGTCTTTCTACAGACACAATAAGAGCAGCGCACGTCGACATCGACCACCCGTGGCAAGAGCTGATAATTCTTGGACCGGTAAACAGTGGAGTGTCCCAGTGGAGAGAGATTAAACAGCGAAAAACTGTATGAGAAGAGTGAGTACCACTTGGATAAATGAAGTAAACTCCAAACTGCAGTCGGCTTGATAGGAAAGAAGTGGAACTCGCTATACTATATCTAGGGATGCAACGATCATGATTTTGCAAATTTTTTTTACAAGCAAATTGGCCAATTCTGATACCGATCCCCCCCACCCCCTTTGTTTAAGCAAATGTATTTGTTGTCTATTTGCTCTATAACAAAACTGGCCTTAAAAAAATCTCTAGCCATTTGAAAATATAGGCAACCACTGCATTTTAATCACGATCCAAACAAAGATGCTACACACATGTAAGAGCATTTGTTTTTGATTTAAGTTAGATGGTACGGAGCCCCCCTAGTCCCACTTTGTCAAAAAAATTTATTATAACTAAGATAAGTAACTCGTGGCCTCAAGATAGTATCTCGTGGCCTCAAGATAGTATCTCGTGGCCTCAAGATAGTAACTCGTGGCTTCAAGATACTATCTCGTGACCTCTTGTGGCCACGAGTTACTATTTTGAGGCCACGAGATACTATCTTGAGGCCACGAGTTACTTATCTTGAGGCCACAAGATAGTTATAATACATTTTTTTGACAAAGTGGGACTAGGGGGGCTCCGTAAGATGGTATAATTTCAAGATTTAAAGCAAAAAAAGAATGGTATGACTTTAGATTTGTGAAATGATGCTACATAAAACATCTGCACAAAACAAAAACAGCAGAAGGTCTGAATGAAAATGCACTTTCACTCTCTGACAGTAGGTGGCGCTTATGGAACAGCAGCAATATAGCGATTTCTTGGTTACCGCTGTAAGCGCTTATAAACCCTACTTTAATAGGCATTATACAGAGGTAAGAGGAAAAGAAAATAGCATCAAAACTTTTCTGAAGACAGTCAGTTATAACCCCTCACCCCCAATTCAAAATTGATATTTTTCTTCCAATATTTCGAGCATTGCGAACAGTGAGCTTGTTGAGCTTGTTTCAGTATCTGCTAGCACGCCTCCTCTCCTCTTTGCGTCCTTCTTCAGCGTGTTCCATCTCTGGCCTGTGTTAACGTCCTGTTTACAGACTTTATAATATTTCCACACAAATGAAATTTGGGAAATTACTTCAATGCAGTTTGTTTGTAATACGTAATAGAGATCAGCCAAAATAAAACGAAAAACCGAAATTGTGGGTGATATTGATTTATTGCCGGCTCATCTCTAATATTATCCAAGTCAATCTTTCTTGCATTATCACATTGATCTGCCTCTCTTCTGTTTTCACCATCTGTTCTTGAGACATGGACAACTTTACTGTTGTCCATCACAAACGTAACATTTTAACTTCTTTATTTTTTAAAATGGCATTTCTTTATCACTTACTACCCCTAAAACATCCATTCTCGGTCCATCTGTTCTCAATAGTTCATGTAGATAAAAATTATGGGTGTCAATCAATAAAAAAAATCTAATGAATTAGATAATATGCTGATTAAATGAATCAAATGATTCATAACTGATTGTGTATGTAAATTTTTGCTCAGAAAAACCCCTGATTGAATATATTATTTTGACAGGTCAGCTAGAGTTATTGAAATTAACAAAGATATTACTTCGGCATGCAACTGCCCACTGCTGCATCACTTCTCTTTGATTTTCAGCTACTTACGCCAAAAAACTGTGTCAAGTTTAAATACGTTCAGCTTTAAAAAGCACAACTTAAAGGGGTCATATAATGCCATTTTTGTACAAGCTAATATGATTCTTTAGGGTCTAAATTAAAAGTTTGTAATATACTTTAATTAAAAATTCTCATTAGTATTGTAAGAAAACACTTATTTTACCTGGTCAAAAACAGCTCTGTTTTCAGCACGTCGTTTCATTGCATATGACTTTAAATGATCATGAGCTTTGCTGACTCCGCCCCTCTGTTCTATGCGTACACCAGAGCCGGCTCTGGCGTACACCGTTTGTAACACAATAACACAATAACCATAACGCGTTGTTCAGTATAAACGTGGGATTATGAATTATATTGAGAACGTCATACATAGAAAACATGCCGTAATGTACCCTAAGTGTAAACCTTAGACGCATTCATTGTGAAGCGTGCAGCTAGCGATTTGCAAAGATTAATATATTAATATAAAGTTTAATAAAACGTTACACTCACTTCCATTCTTCTGGAGATTCAGCAGGAACACGAATATCTCGTAGCAGCTACCGATCCATTTTTCATGAGCAGCTTCTTAGCAAATCCAGTTTTATACTGATCCTCGTCTATAAAGCAGTCTGGTGAGAAATGATTCGCGCAAACATGAAAGCATTGACGTTGCTCGTGGGGAATATTCCCTTCGAAAACAAACTCAGCCACTGTGTCTTCAGCGCTTCGGATTTAGGAACATTAAAATGACTGCTGTGTTCGTTATTACACCCAAGAACAGAACACCACAATCGCTTAGACGCCATTCTGCTCATAGACAGTGCTCCAGCATATCAACAATGACCGCGCCGGTCCGCGCAGACTATGATTGACAGCTCTCTCATGGAGCTGATCTCACCCGCGAGGGCGGGTCTGTGTTGAGACGCTCCTGTCAATCAACAATCGTGGGAGGGGCTTCCGAGCGTGTGACGTCACACGGTCGAACGGCTCGATTTGAGGCAGGGGAAAACATATAAGGAGATTAAAACAAAACCACTGGATGGATTTTTATCATTATATGATGGTTGTGTACAGACACTGCCAACACACATTTCAGTACAATCAACTTGTAAAAGTGCATGCACCATTATATGACCCCTTTAAAACACATACATTGTGTATTTTTCCTCCAACTGCACTGTCTAGTTGTTTAAAACTCAGGAATGAATTTTTTTTCCTGCTCTCATGAACTAAATTGTTAACCCTAACCTTAAACTTAACAACCCTAATTAAAATAAATATGAAATTAAAAAAAAACTTGATCAGGTATCCTTCCAAAACCAACACCAAATACTCTTTTCCCCATTCTTTTTTCACAAACCCCTACTGGTCCAGATTTGGACCCGAGAGCAGCACTCGGATAAGAGTGGTCTCCATGGTAACCTCCAGCCTGGAGCATCAGTGTTGAGTATTGCATTAAGGCCGTCGGTTCAGGAGTTTAGGGAGCTGGCAATTCATTCGACAGCAACAGGGACTACACTAGTGTGGGAGGTTAGACCCGTAATCCCTCCAAAGGAATACTACAGCTTCTGACAGCGAGGGACAGTGATGAGGGGAATAAACCGTGCCAACCACGCTTGAGCTGTGTATTGGAAATGGAGGGGGAGGGGGATTGGGCTGGAAGAGTGCAAAAACTTCACCAGTCACTTTACCCAAAGTTCACCGAATGCACCACAGACAAGAAGTGATATTACTTCATGGAGGGTCTAAACGACACCAACGTTAAAAAAATAAACTAAAAATAAACTACATTTTCTGGTCTTATCTGACCTGTTGGCTGGTTTAGGGTACTTTTTTTTTTTATAGGTCAGATTGGGAGACCAGCTTAAACCAGCAAACCAACGTTGGTTTGTTAAAGTCCCCCCGTGGTGAAAATCAAGCTTTTAATGTTGTTTATATGTGGTGTATTTAATATGCTTTAAGACAAACCATGTGTAAATTCATAAGTCAGCACCATTGCTGAGTGTTTTCTTTTTAAAACGGCAGTGAACCAAAAACACGGTTTGAAATCGCCACTGTTTCTTACGTCACAAACTACCTTGTAACCAATCACGTCAATGTGCGGGCGGGCTTTAGCATATCATTACCTATGCTGTGAAGCAGGGGTCTCAAGAGAAGCAAGGTTATCCCGGTGTATTTTTCTTTTGATATGAAAAATCGGGTACATTTAGCAATATAGCGAGTGAATTATGTTATCACAAACATTTTTCTTTTGTCAAATCAACTTAGATAATTCATGTGGTTCAGATAACATAATATTTTGAGTTTCTGTTGATTAAACCAATCTCTTTCATTGTATTAACTCCCAGGTTGCTTACTTTTTTTTAAGCAAAATCAACAATAATTTTTTACCGTGTAAAGTTGACACAGTGGATCAGGTTGTGTGATTGTGTGGAGGCGGGGCTAATTTGCGTATTCTAAATGAAGCAAGGGTGTAGAGTAACATTCAAGCTATTTTAAGGCATGACACACACACAAAAAAAAATCACAAAAAAAAAAACAAAAACATTTAAATATGTCATTTTGGTGATCAAAGATGATCTTACAGATATCCAAAACATACACAGAACAAACAGAGCAAGAGCAATACATAACTTTGGTGTTATGGTGATATTGATTATTGAGAGAAATGCCTTTACAGCTCATTGATTTAACTTCTCAGCAGCTATTAATCATGCACAAGAGATTTTACTTCCATCTGCATCTAAACTGTCATCAATCGTCTCTCTTAAGCTTGCTAAGCTCAACACTTAATTAGAACCTAAATGCTGGTCAACATCAGCCGGGAACTTCATCGATCATATCAGAAGAATTCTGCAGTCATTTCCACCTTGAAAGCTATGGAAGCTTAAGACCAATATAAACATTTAAAGCTGTTTACATTTTTTAATAAGCAAGGATATGTGAATTTATATGTTTAGCTTGTATGAAAATGGCATGTATAGTAAACATCTTCTGAAAGCTATTGTGTGCCTTTTGCCGTAATGGAAAAGATTATTAGACCGCACACATCAACACAAACCCATTAGGATTCCCACATATTTTGACTAATGAATTTCAATGACTTTTCCAGTTGTTTGTTATTACTAGACAAGGATTTTTAAATATCATTTTTATAGAGACTACACTCAAAAAGAGCAACTTGCTGATGAAATATTTTAGACAACTAAAAAAATTATTTTTATACATGCATAATATCCTGCCATTTCTAGGTTTCCATGACTGTGAAAGAGGCAACCCATGCACATACACTTAAAATGTACCCAGAATAAATAAATAATAATACATATATATATATATTTTTTTTTTTTGCATACCTTCATTGTCTTTAATTGTAAAGTTGGGGTTGGCAGGAACTCCTCCAGGAAAAGAGAAGGAAAATCCTTTTCCATTGGCAAAATCATCTTTATCCACAGCAGTGATCGTCTGAATGACCTGCCGTCAACAGAACAAAATCAGGAAAGACATCGGTGAGAAACACTTTCATGCTCATCTGGGATGGTTCGTGAGCTCTCTTAGCTTATCTTTAGCTTTCTTTGGTCTCTCTGTTGAAGGTGGTCTTGCTAGTTAAGATGCCTAAATTGCATGTATAGATTCCACCAGTATCACATGCGGGAAGCAGAAGTCTAATTCAGCAGGGTTCAGAAGCTCAGCTTATAGTTCTGCTTCACTCATTCTATTTTTCTCATTCTCTTTCTCTGATCTCAGAGTGAACTCAATGCTTTTGAAATCTCTGCTGGCATCTCAGCAGCTCCAGGAAGGTGAGTGCTTTGTGCATCAGAACCAGCAGTTTTGTTGGTCTGAGTTGTCCTGGCAACCCAATAGGCGTTTGATTCCTTGAGTGTGGTCCATTATGAGTTGCACATCCCTCTGCCGTACTCCCTGCAAAGAGCAAAACCTTCCAACTGAAGAGGTTCAGACCGAAGGAGACCTTAATTGGATCACTTCTCGCTGGTGTGAAAGCAGATAAAAGAACAACTTCACAATGAAATTTGTAAAGTGAATGCAGTAAATTACTGTAAATGTTTTTAGAATAATTTTGTTTTTCTATCAATGTCAGTATGTTGTTATTATTTAAAAAAAAAAAGTGAGACAAAAAGGTTTCCCAAACCAGGTAGTCCCGCACTAAATCCACACCATTGGTTGTCATTGTCATTTGTTTCACTATTATATAAATGATCCTTCAGAAATCATTCTAATATTTTGATTTGGAGTTCTTGTTATCATTGCTGAAAACAGTTGTGCTGCTTAATATGTTGGTGGAACACTAATAACCATTATTAATAATTAGACACAAATAATAACTGATAATAATTGAGCACCAATCAGTATATTAGAATGATATCTGGATGATCATGTGACATTGAAGAATACAAACACTTCTGCTTTGAAACCTGAGGAAACCTGCAGCAATTTCTCAAGTCCTAATTTCTCCTCTCTATCAAATGAAACTTGCAAAGTTCACTCAGAAAACTGTTTCACTTTATTTAAACAATTCATTTCTATTTAACACCACTGTATCAGGTTTCAGGTTTACCGGTAAATGTGATTGCTTCATGTTAAATTGACTTGAAACAGTTATTCGTTGACTTGATGTTTTCATTTTGAAATAACGTTTCAATCAAGTAACCCAATCAAACAGGACTTTCACTTCCCATCATGCTTTGCAAAAGGGTTGAATTGGGAGAGCAAATGTTGAAATAAAGTGCTATTTTATGTATTATTTTAGCAAGATGAGAAAATGGAGAGACTTGTTAATGTTTAATGTTCTATTTTGTCGGGTTTTAGAAGTTTCTGTTCTGTTAGTGGTTTTGTGGGTTACAGTTGTGGTGAAGTGTTGAGTTTGTGCTGGGACGTTGACCTGCTAACAAAAATTAAAATTGCTTTGATAATAAAGTAACCACCATGGTAGTGCTTTGGATGAAACCAGTATGTGTAGCAAAAAGCTATATTTAGTGTGTTGTGTAAAACACAGGACAAAACCAGAAGCATTACTTTCTGGGGTTCTATTATCTACATGTTCAGCCAAAGAACTTTTTTTTGGAGTGTATTAAGTATGGTTAAAATACTTCCTCCTATCCAGGCATATATGCAGACAACTGTAAGTAAACCATCTGTATGTTGATTTTGTCAAAAAATCTAAACTGGTGCTGTTTAAAACATTTCCCTGTTCTACTCAGCAACACCGTCTCAACCAATGATGTGAGTTTGGGGGTGGGGCGATCTACTTTTACAACCAATGGCAGATGGGGGAGGAGTTTGCGATAATCTTTATGTTGGTAAAGTCAGTTTGGTGATGCTAGTGGTGCAGAAAGAACACATTACACTTTTAAAACACATGAAAAGCGCACAGAAGCACTTTAATGTGTGTACTCCCGTAATGTAGTGTGGATCATTTTAGGAACTAAATGTGCTGTTTTATGTTGGGAACACAGGGGATATTAAAATGGGCTTGACCTCATCTGTCCTTTATTTTCTCTCACTCTCATCCCTCTCTTACTTTGGGCCACTGGTGAAAAACAGCATTTCAAAATTAAATGGAAAAGTGTGGGTAGGAAAATAGGAGTGCTTTAGTGAGTCAGAGCTGTCACGCTTTGTTGATCAGATTTTTATTCTCATTGAGAGATGATTAGCATTCCTATAACCCCCTTCCATTTTTCTATTTCAGCCCCTCTAAATATTCACGCTTTCTCTCTTTTCCACACCATTCATGGCAGGGGACTGTGGCGGTCCTTAAGGGAGTTTTCTGGGCAGGCTGATAATGTAAATCCATATTGATCAGACCCATAATATAATCTTTCAGATGACCAACTTAACATTTGTCAGTACAGTAACTGCTAGCATTTTGAATCACTGCACAAACAAATACAAAATGCATATTTGTGCATTACATGCATATAAATTATGCTCATTAGTAAATAATCTGATTAAAACAACAGTTAGTTTAATTGCTTTAACTGCTACGTTCATTTCGAATGCATTTTTGTGGACTGGGCCGCCACTGAAAAGAAATGATGTCAGAGAGAAAGTGAGAAAGAGAAACAGTTCGGCTGTTGTGGGACTTGCCTGTCCTGCTCTGGTGCTTTCACAGATGATGATCTCATCTTCTGTGTTGATCTTCGGAGGATTGTCGTTCACATCCAGAACCTGCACTGTAACGGGCACGTGGCTCTGAAGACTGGGATTGTCTGAAAACAAACGGAAACATTACAGCAGCATGTGTTAAATACATCGGCTTCTGTGAAAGAACATCCGAGTTAATGAAGATCCATCTATCCATTAAATCATTAACACATTCAATCATCAATCCATCCCTTTATTCATACATTCATTCCATCCATGGTGCATTTCAAATGAAAATCAAATCTTTCATGTGATAATTCCAATTCAGAAGAAATAAATTTGATAAAAATTTGGCAACACTTTAGTTTAGGGTCTAATTCTCACAGCATATTATTAGGGTATTGGCTGTTTATTAGTACTTATAAAGCACACAATGCCTTATTCTGCATTCCTAATCCTACACAATACCTAAACTTAACAACTACCTAACTATTAATAAGCAGTAATTAAAAGTTTATTGTGGCAAAAGTCATAGTTAATAGTTAGTTAATAGTGAGAATTGGACCCTAATCTAAAGTGTGGCAAATTGTTTATTTTCATTTTTTTTTTATAAAAAATGTATAATGTTTTTATGTTTTGAGTGACTTCTCATAAAGATAGTTCTTACAATATTAGCAGGTTCAAACACAGTCTAAATACTTTTTTTTCACATTGTTTGCATTGAATTTGATGGGAAATCTGCAGAAAACTATATTAAAATAACTATAAAAAAAAAAGGTCAAAATATTTTAAGGAGATCTGTGAATACTAAATTCTTCTTAGTAGCTGAAAGCATTATTAAAAATTAGCGAGCTATTTAATTAAACACACAAGGATCAGGGGATGTGTAAAACTTTATAAACAACAGTAGTTGCAATTACTTAAAAATCTGCCGGGTTCCATGTGGACATTAACGAACTAGAATATAGTATTGCTGAATAAAATTTAATTATATGTAATGGCAATGACTAATTCATATCTGATTAACAAACACAGGTTATGCAAATTCCTAGCCTTCTGTCTCAAAAGACAAATATCTAAACTGAAATCTCTTAAAGAAAGGTACATTTGCATGCACCCCTTGATCCCTGGGTGGGATTCGGCTAATTTTGTTTACAAATTGGCTAAATCATCTAATAGCAATTCTCAGAGTGAGTCGGACCCATACTGATTTAATTAATTTGAATCAAAACACTATAAATGCAAAAATGCTAAATTAACAAGACATTATAATGCTCCTAAATTAAAAACAGGTCCACAGCAAGGATGTAAAATATTCTGCACAATTATAGGTTGAGTAATTAACAAGATAAATTACATTCAGTTAGGATCTTTTGAATCTACTTAGCATCTTTTAGACTCACTTATCATAGTTTTTAATGAATAATAATGTTTTTTTTTTTTTAAACATACTTTTGTATTTTTTACCAAAGCGTGCATAGACAGACAGACAAATAGATAGATAGATAGAATTCAGTATTCATTTCAACCCATCTTTAGCTTCTCCCTCCCTTTCTTCTAGTCTTTCTCACGCTCCACCTCTTTCTCTTGTTCGTTACATATGAATAGTTATTTTATACTGTACATCATCTGCATGCGTTCTCTCCTCACTGCTGCTGTGTGAAGCATTTCATAGAGAATGCGAGGGAGTAACAGCCTATTAAAGTTTCTTGGGCTGGTGTTGTGCTCGGCGTGTGTAGTGTTTATTATTAGGTGACTTCATGCATGTGTTTCACAATGCTTTCTAGAAGAGGTGCCATGTTTCGACACCTAAACTTACTGCGTGCAGGATATCTACTCATTATAAAGAGGGAAAATGATCAAATGGTGGTGGTAGGCTTTTTTCTGATGAATAACACCTCGTTGTTCCCTCTATATATTTTCAGGAAGGTACTATGTTGGCGTATGGAGTTGATCATTAGGGAAATAAATACTAAAAAAGAGAGACCTTGCGTGAGATGTACGCCGTAGGATTTCAACTTCATGATCTCAATAATTTTTTTTTTAATAATTGTGTTTAAAAGGAGAAAATAGCACAGCAGTGACCACCTACTCCTCCCATTAAGCACTGTGAATGATGTAATCCAGTCAATTTACTTCCACATTCAAACTATTTTACCACATTGCACTATTGTTTTTAATTCAACAGTTTTAGATTGTATCTTTGTTTTTGATTTGTTCAGTGCTTCATGAGACAAGAAGTTTGTTCTCATATCAAATATGTTATATAATAGACATTACACAGTCTTGTACCTTTATCTTTTTTTTTTTTTTTATATTCAAATAGTTTTTTCTTCAAATCAATGTTTGTAATGTTGTGATTCATCTTAGAGCTGGTTGGTTTGGTTCTTATAGAAACTTATAGAACCAAACCAATAGACAAATTGTTATGTGAGCGTAGGCTGTTTAAAATCTGGCAAAAAAAGAGCCAGATCTATCAGTTTTATAACTCAGAATATTCATGCACCACAACTAAAAGTAGCTGATAAAATAGCATGATTTCTGTCATAGGCACCGCTACTGTTAAGTGAAATAAACATGCGTCTAATTGCTGAGGCGTCTTATAAGTGTACAGGCCAAGTGAGTTCCTCTCCTAGTCATACTCACTAACAAGCACTCTAACATCAATTCCCAGTTTCCCACCCACAGCGTGACCAGAAATTACCAATTCTCAGAACGAAGCCTTTACGACAAGCCATTGCCAGGGCAACAAACAACACACCATTAGTAAAAAAAAAAAAAAAAAAAAAAAAAAAAACTACTTTTACTCCCTTCAATGTATTTTTGATTGCATACAACAACACAAACACATCAAAATTACACCAGAAATTTGATTTTGTGTTGTGTCATTTTGCTTGCTTAATTTTCGGCATGTTTGCTTTGTATTTACTTAGGGTGTGTTCACACTTATAGTTCGGACCAAAGAAACAAAACAATTACATTTAGTCCTGGTCAGCTTAGTGTTCACGTTGGCATTTTAACACCGAACCTAAAGGCAGTGTAAAGATCACGAGTGAGAGTGATCTTCGAGTGAGAGAGAATCCATATTTGGATTACCATCAGACGGCACTCCACCACGGACTATACCACACATCCACAGACTCCATTCCCCATAATCCTTTGCTCAGACTAATCATCCATTATCACATTCACCTGTGTGTCATCTTGTTTACTCACCCTATATAAGCCTGGTTCTTTCTGTCATTCCCTGCAAAGTCTTGTTTAGTGTTTGTACTGCAATTCTGAGCGTTCTGTCTGTTTTTTCCCCGTGTTCATGGTTTTCTTGATTCTCTGCCTGTTCCCTCGGATTTCTCTCTTTGCCTCAGCCCTTAACTGCTATTGTTTAGATTGTTTGCTTGTGTATGACCATTGCCTGGATTTGGATTACGATTGTGGACAACCCTTTAAATAAACTGCATTTGGATCCTTAACCTTCTTGTCTCAGAGTAGTACGTGACAGACACGATATGTTCACAACCTGATTGGTCAGCTTTTTTTACGTGTATTTCGCGACGGAAACTTACGGAATATCCGAAACAATGCTGTGTTCTGGGCTAAATGCACTTGTTCTATGTGTGTAGCCGACATATGTTGGTATTTCGACCAGCTGAGAACTCGTGAAGATCTTATAAAATGTCCAAAGTAGTCAAAACACCGTCACACACACACAAACACAGATCTGCTGCGAGGAGACGCGGTTCTGACGCCTGTACTGAACTGTGATGGACAACATCACGACTATGAGAAAAAACAGTAAAGCTTGAGTATTCTG
This sequence comes from Rhinichthys klamathensis goyatoka, assembly GCF_029890125.1. Taxonomy (NCBI): domain Eukaryota; kingdom Metazoa; phylum Chordata; class Actinopteri; order Cypriniformes; family Leuciscidae; genus Rhinichthys; species Rhinichthys klamathensis. Next base: position 205,639 of record NW_026607126.1, on the reverse strand, counting down.
TCCTTTTTAATGGGTCTCATCTTGTGACATCATGTCCCGTTTTGGTTTTGTTTACATGTCTTTGGTCCGTGTTGCGTTCATATTTCATTCGAATCGCATCAGTGTTCTTTTGAAAGCGGATCGGGACTCATCTTTCAGGCGATCTCAGTCCGCGTGTTTGGTGTCACCAGGGTTCAGATGGCAGCGTTCACACTTATTCAAATGAACTGCACTAACAGAGCAATCGCACCAGAGTTTCTTTTAATCAAACCAAACATGCCAAGTGAGAACACACCCTTAGATTAATATTTTATTGCACTTTCATAGCTCAGAAGATTTGCCACGGGTAAAAAATAAATAAATAATAATTCCTTGAGGTAAATAAAAAGAAAAATTGTTCACAAACAGCAAGAATATAGAGTTCCATAGGATAGCTCAGATAATGCAGTCATAAAATATGTACCTTGAGTGCACTTTAAATCGCTTTGGATAAAAGTGTCTCTGCCAAATGTATAAGTGAATGAGAAATGTTGATGAACAAATCTGAGCACAGTTTGAGTCATAGTTAAGCTCTTTTCTGAGGCTCTAGTGGAGAAAAATGTTCATCTCTGAGCAGCGGACTTATGTAAAAGTCTCCATTTGATCTCATCACTGTCTAGGGAAAATAACCAATATATTAAAGTGATCTCATTTTTCATTCACATGCTGGAATATCATTATCATATAGAAGACTGAATGTGTGTCATTCGTGCAGGGTGTAAGGGTAATTACTGTGATAAAATCTACAGCAGAAGAGTCACGGGACTCCATTTATATTACTTCCAGTGATTTTAATCATCTCAGAGATTATACACTCCAAATAAGGTCCCTCTTCGGATTGTAAATATTACAATCTTTGCTTGTTTTTGATCTCTTGCATGAGTGGCTTTTTTAAAGGGATAGTTTTTTTTTTTTACAAAGCATCAAAAAGGGCATAAAAGCATCATAATAGAATCAGTGATCTATACGGTAAGTCTTACGAAAGCATTAGACAAGCTATGTGGAAGGAAAATCTTGACATTTATACTCCTTAACATGTTAACGAGTTCAAAATCTCTGAATGAATCCTTCTATTGATTCAGAACTTCTGGAACAAAAAAACTAAATCTGAAAGATTCAATTATAAATCAGACTGAACTGGTTCTCAAATTCAACTGAATCAATGATCTGGTCACAGCTGGTTAACAGCTCTGGAAGGGAAGTTTATGAGTACAACATCTCACATGTAGAGAATATAGTGCATAAGCCGCATGGACTCCCTTTTAATGATCTTCTACAGTGTTTCTGCTTCTGTTTTGAAGCTTGAAAGCTTTGGGCCTCATTCATTTTAATTGCATGGAGAGAACCAACAACCAGCAGTCTTTAGTTTTCTCCTTTCTCGGAAAAAAAGAAACTCATACGGGTTTGGAACAACATGAGGTTGAGTAAATAACTTTCATTTCTGAGCAAACAATTCCTTAAGTGGTTAGAGGTGTGATCTTTGATTATTAACAGACTTGCAGAGTTGATTTCACAGCAGCGAGCGGGCGAGCGATTTTTAAACGGCAGTGCGTTTCTCATGGGTGCACGAGGCGCTTATTGCAGAGACTTGTCTTGGAAAACTAATTTGCAAGTTATTAAAGTGACGAAGTTACACCAGCGTGGCGTCTGGTGGTACCCACCTTCCTCTGTTGCCATGACAGTGATGTTGTGCCAGGGCGTGTCCTCCTGGTCCAGGAGCTGAGTCGTTCTAATGACTCCACTGATGGATTCAATATCGAAATACACCTCTTTGTCTTCTCTGCGATCGATGAAATACCTAAATATAGAAGAGAGAGCATGAATACTGCATGAGCCTTTCCGTCTTTCACCCCTCCTCATCATAGCTGTGGCATTAATAGCAAAAACAGCTGGGATATGCATGATTATAAGAGAGATAGTATTGCTGTACATGGCTTGGTCGTGAAACCCTGACAATTTCACATGTGGCATGACTTACGGCAGGAATACTCGACAAAGCTCGGCCTAAAGAGCCATTTTAGTAATTTATATAATAATTATTTTATATTTTACTGAACAAAAGCTTATTTCAGAGTAATTATCCATCATGCCACCCAGCTCTATGACAGATCACTGTAGAAATACAGAGTGGAATATATAATGTGAAAAAACACAGTGACTTCATGGAAAGCTGAAAGGTAAAGATGGAACATTGTAAGAGGTTCATTAATTCAAAAGAATAATGCACTAAATACAAGAGTTCTTTTCACAGTTTCTAATTAAATTAGCTTACATTAGGTTTGTCGGACAAAATGGGCATTGTATTGAGCATTAATATTGTCTTAAAAATCTCATTTTGTTCATATGATTTCTCTAAATGATCGATCACCCTGGTAGACACCAAACAGGTCCTTTTCAGTGAGATTTATGAGTGGTTTTAGGTATATACGGAAATGTGTTTCAATATTCCAGTTAAAATGACACAGTGAATAAGAGCTATTTAGATAACAACAGACCTGGCAGAACCTAAATTATAAAAGGAAGAAGAAGAAAAAAAAAAACTAGAGGAGAAAATATGTGAGAAGAAGCATTAGTTGGACATAATTAACAAATCCTCAAGTGACATGCTTGGTAGAGACTCTCAAAAGACTGTCAGAATCTCTTTCCAAGTATGAATGTGAAATTAAACCACATTTGCATTTCCTGAGGAAAATACCAGAGTGTGCAAGGCAGCCGAAAATTAGTGTTAACATTTTATGTAAGCTTATAATTCTAGTTTTGGTTCAGGATAGTTCGTTTTTTACTTTGCTTCTGCTTTTATATAATAAAATATAATATATAATAGGGGTGTAACGGTACACAGAAGTCACTGTTCGGTACATACATCGGTTTTAGGGTCACGGGTCGAAGTTACATGCGCCCGCGCCAGACAAGTAGTTTGTTGAGGGTTGGTTTGTAAAGAAGGACTACACGTCTGCGCACATTTATATTCAAAGCGCATACCTATAGACTAAACGCGTGATGCGCATGTGCACACCGTTTGCATTTTCGTGGGTTTGCGCAGACTGAGATAACCTTTTTTTTCAAAAATTTTCAAGGCTTGCACCTTGGAATCTATTTCAGGGTTTGCGTTCTCGAGCCACCAGGCCTAAAGTTAAGGTAATAATAACTAATGATCTTTGCAACGGAAGTGAATCAATCAATCAAAACTGTAACTTTAGCTGGACAATAACTTTATTTCTAGAGCTGCTGTAAAGCCAAAACAATCTCTGTTACTGTACTTTCCCATTATCACTGTAAAGCTGCTTTGAAACAATTGATATTGTTAAAAGTGCTATTTAAAAGAAGGTGCTTCGACTTGACTTGGCCACACAACATTCCTTTGCTTGCCGAAAAAAAGACATGCTTAAGTGCTCTAAAAAATATTTCTGTTTAGCTTTTATCATGTTAACTTGGAAGAAATATTTGAAACACAAAGATGTCTCTGCAAAACACGAAACCTCATCCCAAAATCTCTGTTAATTCAATACCAGGGTGTCCATTGTGAAGAATATGCCTTTAAAAACCATTTTCACTCCAGCATCTCATGAGACAAATGCTATACAAGATATATGATAATGATCAGATGCATCATTATAATGGTTAGGAGCAAAACTAAGGAGATAACAGTGACCTTGCTTATTTTTCCATAAAGCTAATGCTGATTCTCTTCAATGCCATCTTATTTTTATGCTAATGGGTACATACTGCAGTATAAATTCTTGTACGGGAATGAAATGCTGTTTTTTTTTATGGGAAATGCAGATTAAAATCGGAAGAGCAGAAACGCAATAAATGGACTGAAAAAAAAACTAAATGTGCTATCCTTCAACACAGACTAAAAAAAAGAGAGATCAGGGATTATTTATGAGACTTTTCTCTTGTTTTCTCTTATGTATGTTATTTATCTATTTATCACAGCGATAAATGCTGATGTAAAAGCCGTTCATGTGAAACCGACGATCTCACTCACATCAACCAATGAGAATCCCAGCATTTGCGTGACCGTGAGAGTTATGGCCCCTCCGTCACGCATGGACTGTGAAGGTTCATTCAAAGATGGCTTGAAAACACACATCCTCAACCCACTAGTAGAGAGAGATGCTAATAGACCATACAGGTCATATCTCATTACCACAAGAAAATGTGCACTGTCCTTGACTGCATGAGACATGAGAGAAAAATAACAATAAGGATTTTACACTTTATGCATTTTACTGCCGGTGAAAGGAGCATTCTGACATTTTATTTTTCATTCCATTGTTCACTGGCGTGTCATTCAAATTGTTATTTTCTCCATGTTCTGTAGACTATGATGTGCACAATCTTTAATATTAAGAATACTCCATTTATTTTGTTTACTAAAATTTCTTACACACATAATATGATTCTTCTGGTCTTTATACGTTAGGTTATCATGTTGCATTCTTATTTTTTTTCATAAATCATTACTGTTGGTCACCCTTTACGTCTGTCTGTGGGTTTTGCCAATATTAAACCAATGAAAAGTATTAAAACGAGCTTGTGACTAATCCTTGCAAGTCCATTGGATCCTCACACATTTTGGACCATCTCTGCTTGTTTGCAATGCAAGGATAATTAAAGAACTAGTTGTTTGAATAAGTACAGTGTTTTCTTTATTCAGAAACACTATATATATATATATATATATAAAGGCTGACGTTTTATGTATTCGAGGAGCAGAGAAGAGTGTCTTATCTAACATTTGTCGTCGAAGTCATAGTCAGTACTATGCGTAGCACTTCACCCTTAATAACATGAGATTTTGGCCACATTAGATAAAAAAAAAAACTAAAAGAAAAACTGAGCACCTACATAGCTACAATAAATTGAATAACCTTTAAGCTGATGAAAACGTAATGCAATGCACTACTTACTGCCTCAGATGTGGCGTTCTAATGATAAAGAAAACACATGTCTGATATTCACTGGTCAAAAACTTTGTAACATATATTTAGATTTGGTAAAATGTTAATAATATAATGATACACACAAGTGTCTGATCATATATAAAGTCACAATTGTTTAATTAAACAGTGTTTAATTGTAAAACAGTAATAATTTCCATTTCCTGAAAAAATAAGCAGTTTTGGATGTATAAGGTTTCTGGTCATCCGTGACGATATTTCAAATTGCTTATGTTTAGTAATTAATCCAAGGTAGGTAGATTTTCATATTACTCATACGCATTTGTAAACCCAGGGTTAATATTATTATTTGCATATTTACATAGCATTGATCAGTCAAGCACAGAGCCAGCATCGACGTTTTAGTAACTGCCTTTGTGCCATTTCAAAACAGCCTTGTCAATAGATGACTCTATATCTGAATATATTCAATACAATATTTTTAGAATTGTGAGTGAATATTGTGTTAAAATATTTTAATTATTATTTTATTTATTATACATTATATATATATATATATATATAAAATGTGAATTAATAAATATAAATAATGCACAATATAAAAATACTGGAAATATATCACTTTATTTATAGTGCCACAATATATTGATAATGTGTTTACCAGAAACACTGAATTCCACTGGCTTCTTTAGGCAAGCAGCATGATATCAGTGCACACCTCTCTTTCATTAAAGTGTGTGGAGGTAATTGAGCTTTTGGCAGCAGTGTTTTACTAACATGCTAACATGGGGTGCCTTAACTGCTCCAATTAGCGTTATCCTCCATAAAAAAAAAAAAAAAAAGAAAGAGAAAGAGAGAGAGAGAGAGAGAGAGAGAGGGAGAGGGTAAAAGATCTTTGTATGTCATATCAACTCAATGTCATCCTATTAAATTCGACCTTTACAGATAGATGTGAGAAATGGGAGGGCAGAACAGAGTGAGTGAGTGAGAGAGAGAGAGAGAGAGAGAGAGAGAGAGAGAGAGAGAGAGAGAGAGAGAGAGAGAGAGAGAGAGAGAGAGAGAGAGAGAGAGAGAGAGAGAGAGAGAGAGAGAGAAAAAAATTATTATTTATTATTTTGCTATAGCATTGCATTTGAGCATGCTATAATTAATTTGATTTACTAAAATCTTGTGTTTTGTTAGCATATTGCTGGCGATTTACTATGCATTGCACTAATAGTTGCAAATGCAAATAATTGCACATATACTAACTTTTTTGATAATATTAATTTAATAAGAATACCCATCTTAATATTAATATTTATAAGAATATTTAATGTTAGTATTTGGCTGACTAAATATGTAGTTATATATATATATATATATATATATATATATATATATATATATATATATATAAATAAAATAATAATACAAATATTATTATATTAATAATAATGAATCACAATAGTCGTCTAATCGACTATACATCAGGACAATACATCAATGTGTGACATTATGGCCTGCGTATAATTGTATTACCGGTCGGAGTGTTATTTTAACCCTTCACATCTTCTTACCTGACAGGGCTGTTTTTGCTGTCTGGGTCTCTCGCTGTGACGGCTCCCACTTCACTTCCAACCTTTGCGTTCTCGTACACCTCCAAAATGTAATAATCCAGTGAGAAAACCGGCGGCTCATCCACGTCTCCGACTGTGATCTTGAGCGTGGCATCATCTTTGAATGAGCCCAGATAGGACAAGCGTGGGTCCAGGTGTGTGTTCTCTGCAGCGATGTGAAGGCTGTACTGCTTCTTCTTTTCATAATTCAGTTGCTGAGAAGAGAAAACAGGAAACTTAGGGTGTGTTCACATTTAAATGTGTGTTTTAAATGTGTTCACAACGGGTTCATTTAAATAAGTGTGAACGCTGCCATCTGAACCCTGGTGCGCACCAAACAGGTGAAGTGAGAAAGATGGGTCTCGGTCCGCTTTCAAACGAACTCTGGTGCGGTTAGACTAAAATATAAACGGAACAAAGACAAGACGTGATGTCACCAGATGCGACCCTCAAAAATGACAGAATGCTTAAGAATACTTGTTTTGTTGTCCATCACAGTTCAGTACTGGCGTCAGAAATGCCGTCTCCTCACAGCAGATCTTCGTTTGTGTGTGACGGATGGATTCCCACCGCTGTTTTGAATCCTTTACACATTTTATAAGATCTTCACGAGTTGTCAGCTCCATCATATACCATCATATGTAGCTACGCACATACAGCGAGCGCATTTAGCCCAGCACACAGCATTGTTTTGGATGTATGGTAAGTTCCTTCGCAAAATCTAAAAAGCCTTTCTTTTTCTTTTGTATCATTAAGTTTGGTCTCAAAAATAGACAGTGTGAACGCTAACCGAACAAGGTCTAATTGTATCATTTTCTTTTTTGGTCCGGACCAAAAGAACCAAGAGAACCGAACTACAAGTGAACTGGATTACAGATATACACAATATTTTGCTTTCAGTCAGTCAGTTTTAGCCACTTTCTTGGTGCCTTCTAGCAGTTTCAAGTACTCCAAAAAGGTATGAACTGAGATTATATTGAGGTCAGTCTTTCTGCTTCCGGAGCGCAGAAGCTAAATCGCTCTCTAGATGGGGTCACGTCTGTAAACGCCAGGAAACCTGCCCGACCTTCACTGCCCGTCTCGTCGGGCAGATCTGGCAGGCATTTATTTACAAGATTGGCTTTAGGAAAACTCAGTATTCACTGGATTCACAGCTCTCCTGACCCCCAGGACTGAGTGTGGAATTGAAGAAGCTCGGAATACAGAAAAGAGACCATTAATGAGCATCTGAGCCATGAAGATTGCCAGACGTCTGCTTGACCCAGTCAGGATGGATAGATGATGTATATTTGTCAGTGTATCCTTGTAATTTCAGTGTCTGCAGCTTCAGATTTGGCGCTATTTTGACAACATCTTGACTGGTTTAATTATACCATCCTTTTTCGTTCTTTTGTTGAAGACAAACACTCAAGTGAAAAGTGTGAAAAACCATATTGCAATCTGGATGTTATTCAAATGTCGAACTTGCTAATGCGGATTCATGCATGACTGCAACTTTTTCCCTTAGATTTTTGTATTTTAGCTCTTAGTCATGTCTCTGTTGGCTCGGCAGTCTAAATAAAGAGACATTCACTACAATGATAATATAAACTACATTTTCTACTCTCTAGATATGGTTCATGTCCTTCCACAAAAAAAGCTTTTTACATAATTTGAGGTGTTGCAGAAATGACACTGCGGTGGAAATGTTCGTTACTTTTGGACATAAATCTCCTGTGATGCATTTATATTCACTGGTGAACAATGTTAGTCAAGTATTTTATCAGAGTTCATTTTCTAAAAGCCCACCAGCCCAAAAGTGTTCATACAGTTGCTTATTAATAAGGGTTTAGAAAACCCTCAAACCCTAATATGAGCAATAATAGTCATGAGTAAACACCAGTGAAAATGACAGCAATACCTTTCTCAGCGTGATAACACCCTCTCTAGTGTCTTTGTCTGTGGAGATGGAGAACATTCCGGCTCCCTCAGGGTTCAGGATGCTGTATTTGATCTCTGCATTGATTCCGATGTCCTCATCGTTGGCTTTGATCTTCCCCACTGGCTTCCCCACCTGTGCCGACTCTGGGACAAACACCTGGTAATTCTCTGCAGACACACACAAAAGCCCGCATGGTGGTTTGTTCGATTGGCTGCATGTTATTTTGAAGCATATCTATCATGATGCCTCTTTCCGACTATGCCTCCAAACAAGCCCCATTGAGCTATTCTAGAAGTATTTCAACATCGCTGTCATGCCCCATAAACAACCACAGCCACATTCCCAAACCACCTGATTACAAAAGCTAAATGCAACGACATGTCTCACTTTTTCGACGGCCATAGTTCCAGATGTATTTTGGGGATTTCAAACTATCACAACATTACAAACTTTGATCCATGGTAACAGCAACTTCTCTGATTGGTGGATCTTAATGAGGTGGACTCATTTAAAAGACTTCTGGCTTCTACAAAATCATATTATACTGTGCTATAGCTTAATATTGGAACTCATAGTCTGTCTTAAAAGGTTTATACATTATCCTTAAAAACATATTCTTTCTAGGGAGGAAATTAATGGTATTTTTTTTTACTTCCAGAACCCTGCTGTTGTGCTGTGTTTCTGAGGATAAAAATAAGACAACAAAAACTCAAGATCCAAGACTCATAATTGGATGCTTACACAATAAAACACAGTGTCCCTGTCTCTATTCTCTTCATGCTAATTAATGATAAAAAATTGCACTGCAATGCACAATTTATATGAGTCATCTGATAGTGAGATTGCATCTACAGTATATTAGGTATATTTCCTTCTATTCCACCTAATTATATAGTATCCATAAGACACCCATGAGAAAACAGTTTTCTTGTGCATGTCTGAGAAAAAAAAACTACTGTGATAGAGAGAGAGAAAAGTGCATTACAACAGCCTACTGTATGGTTAAACTTTAAACAGTAATGAGGATATTTCTAGAAGATGAAGAATCTGAGAAAATCCAGGTCAAGCTGTATCACTTCTTTTGACAAGATCTAAAGCATAATAATCAAGAAGTCCTTCAATGTCTCACATATTTGTTTAAGAGACTTCAGTCCGGATGAAGTGTTCAGGAGCGAAAATTCAGCAACAGCTCTGTTCCAAAAGCTAGTCAGTTGCCTACAGATTTGAAAGGTTGCATCTTAAGTCACATAGAGTGCAACAGTCGGGTTCCGGATATAGAAATATATTTTTAATGATAATTTATAAACTTTTAAAGACAGCCTTACTGTGAGCTATGAGGCAGTTAATCGATCGCATTTGCTTCTGTTGAAGCCGTTAGCCCCTGCATTATTTTAACTTAGTATTAAAATAATCGTGTTTAACAGCAGGATTTGTGGTGAAAAACTATTACCCATGATGCTGTACAGAAAGTTCCACCAATCAGTGTTGAAACAAGCAAAACATACCAAAAGATCTTGTTAGCTCCGCTCACTCACATGAAGCACCCCAAATTACACAATAGAGTCGGTCTTCCTACGCTCTCAAAATACTTAAATATTTGAATATATATACACATTTTTCAATAAACAATATTGAAATAATATTATACTATATAAAATTATAATAAACCTTCATGTGATTTAAGTACATTAAATACACAGTCCTTTCTGTACAGTCTTGTACATTTGTCTTTTTGTCTGATTTTCAAATACTTTTTTGCTTTAGATCAAAGTTTGTAATGTTATGATCCACCTCGTGTAGCTGATTGACTTGGCTCATGGCTTATAACGCTTTAACACATATTTTTTTTATATCCCTATGGGAGAAATGAATGAAAAAAAAAATACTTCAAGAACCAAAGCCTTTGGAAGTGTGGGCAGTTAGACCCTAACCTGCACTCTATAGAAACCCATAAGTGACAGATTTGGAATGCTGTATATGAGTCATCTGATAGTTTAGGCAGCAATGCTGTGCATTATATGACCAGCGCTCTGTGAAGAGTCTTATAATACTGCCCCATAGGTTGCTCACTAGGTCTTTGAACCAAAATCTACTGATGTCCTTCTACAGCAATATGTTGCCACTGTATTTGGTTTTCACAGTGGCTAACATTACTCACTCTGAGGGAACTTTGGTGGGTTGTCGTTGATGTCAGTTAGCGTGATGTTGACCGTGGTGGAGCCCGACAGCCCTCCAACCTGCCCTGCCATGTCTTTGGCTTGAATCACCACTGAGTAATGTTCTCTTGCCTCTCGATCCATTTCTGCCAAGGCTGTTCTGATGATACCTGCAAAATGTACACAAACATATGGCGGCTTACACACATAAATAGTATAAATGCAAGGGTTAATAAGTGTTAAGCCAAAAGCAAATTTTCACAGAATTCTTTTCCTTAAATGTGTGTTTAATTTCTAAACTTGATTGCATTCTCACTTACACAGATGATCATCTCACACAGCGTTCATTTTTGGTAAAAATGTTTCAGGGAAAATTACGTACGCGTGAACAATTATACATTGATGATTCATATTTATAATTCTTGGATTAATCTAGTTGTGTATAATTAGACGCAGAGGTAATGCTGTGTGCAGTGTGACATTTTGTAAGACTTGTTAAAATAAAACGCTCTTGTGTCTGGAAGGTCTTTTCTCTGCCAAGGTCAGTTTCTGTACACCTTTCACTATCATTCAAATGACATCAAAACCTTGAAGTATTGGTGAACTGAACCGTAGTCTACAATCATACATAACTCAACAATGACATACACAGACACAAATGGACTCACAGAATACTGAGTGCTAGATATGGACAATTTTGTTGATTCTGTGGTAATATTTTCACTGCAGTGTTTGGTTGCTAAGTAGGGTTGGGTATCGTTTGGTTTTTTTTCCGATACCGTTGCCAAAACGATACTTTTAAATGGTACCAGTGCCTAAACGGTTCCTGAACCCATACTTAAAAAAAAAAGAAAAAAAAAGAGCGCCTCAAAACGATGGTTAATGACATTAAATAACAAACTAAAAATCTACTCAAAAATTTGATTTAATACAATGCATTGTGTACATATATGTTTTTACATTGTACTTATATTAAAAAAAAAAATACCTGCATGCATTTGCAACTGTTGGTAATTTCTGTAATTACATCTATAATTACGCCTTACACCTACTCATACCACCAAACCTACCCCTATCCTTACCCGTATCACACCTCAATAGCAGCAACAGTTTTGTGCAATACAATATGAACACAATAAGTACATTGTACTTACTTTTTTTGATGCAACAGTTGAGATTTCAGTAAAATTTTAAGCTTTACTGATCAATGTTACCTCAGTATAACAAATACTTTTTTTTCACCTTGTACACAATACATATGCAATGGCAAAAATGGTTAATAATAAAAGGAATGACTTCAAATAAATCAATACAAAGCCTTTTCATAGTAACTGCTTGCTGGCAAACATTTTGAAATGTTGTTCTGGCATTTTGGTGCAGAATGTGGAGGACACGCATATTGCTCTAGAGAACTGCGCTCAGAATTTTTTTTTTTTCACCCATCAAAAAATATGATTCACGTTTTGTTTTTGCATTTAGAGTCACATAAATTATTTGTATGTAATGAGGAATTTCTTAAATGTGTTTGCTGCCCAGAAGCAATATTATGCCACAGTGGAATTGATATGATGCTTCCACTATAGAGAATATTGCAATTATCAGCTCTCATTCACTAAACGTTTTCATGAACAAATCATGATTCACCAGTAACTTTCTTTCTTATATGTATTCTAAATGTACGAAAAAATTTAGGAACAACTGACATCCCTCACATGCAAAAATCATATATTCTTCTTTATAAACATGTTAAGATATAGATGTAAAAGAGTAAGTGAAGGTGCATAAAGATGCAGATTAGAGTTTGTACAGCTGGCTAATCAGAGGACTGTAATCTGGGTCTGTTTTAAAGTTTTTTTATTGCGTTTGAACTTGTTTTGAGGTTGGCACACTTGGCATTGCTCGAGGATCTTGCTGCGCGTGCTTTCAGGCAGAAGCGAGTCGTTAGAGAGCATCATGTTCGCTGAGAGTACAAAGAACGAAAGGAAAGGGTCTGCGGAAAGCCCTTATATGGACATGGTTTGGCTGCGTTTTATGCAAATTACTTATCTCATGCAAATTACTTCTCAAACACATGGTCGCTCATTCAGAATACTCCAAATTCATTAAGGTCCGAATGAGGTTGAGAACAAATTCATGTGCGTATGCATGTGTTGTGAATTAGACGAAAATTTTTCATGAGAAGAATACATTTTTCCTGTGCGTAAAAACACGAAAAATCCATGATTAGTGGATGAGACCTAATGTTTTTATTGACATTTTTTCTACATTGTCCATTATTGAAGTACATACTTTTTCGAACATTTTCTTAACATTTAAGTGAAATTTAAGTCAAAAGTAAATCCAGGAACCAATCCACTGACTCACCCTGAGAGACCCTCACACCAGTTCAAACACGTCTCTGAATCACTACCGCCTCACACAATATATCACACAATGACTGTCAGTTCCTTTGTGTCTCAAAATGTCTTTCTTTCTCTCACTCAAATCTCCCTCCCTCTCCTTCTCACCTTTTGACTTGAAGTCCGCAGCGATGATCAAACCCGCAGTCAGATGGAAATCACACAAAAGCCATTGCTGGAAAATCCACAACTATATATTTGTAGGTAGGCATGAGAGGCAAATAATTTCATATAGTTCCTGTGTCATCACAATCACTTTCCATTATTTTAGTCTTTTTTTTGTTCAATTCCATTGACAAAAGCCAGTTCCTACTGACATAATCTTCCAGAAAGTGACAATTTCAGAGGGAAAACAACAGCACCAAAATCAATGGATTTGATGGGTTACTGATATCTTGGATGGCTTGGACATCGTGGATGATTCTGCTTTATCTTGTGTATACATATGACCCTTCTTCCTTAATAAACTTGAGAATGTTATGGCATTACACTGTATCTGCTTGATCATCCTCCCGAGATCTCCTGCCATCACAGAGGTTGAGACGCCTGTTTCCAGCTGATGACTGATAGCCTCGAGGCTGCCGGCAGAGAGTCTACATGAACATTAATCTAACAGATCTGGGGGCTCGTCCGGGATATTCACAATTCTGTGACGTTTTGTGTTTTTCAATCAAAAACGCTCCAACCTGTTTGATCAAATCAAATCAAAAATGTCTATTTTATTAGAATAATATAACATTTTATTAATAAATAAATAAAGCTATTACTTAGAGAGGGAATGACAGTTGACTTATATATAGACTGTTGAAAAGTTTGGGGGTGGTAAGATTTGACATTTTTGAAAGAAGTCTCTTATACTCCTCACCAAGGCTGCATTTCAAAAATACAGTAAAAACTGTTATATTGTGAAATATTATTCAGATTTAAAACAACCGTTTTCTACATTAACATATCTTAAAATGTAAATGATTGTTGTTGTGGTAAAGCTGAAATACTCCAGTCTTCAGTGTTGCATGATCCTTCAGAAATCATTGTAATATGCTGAATTGATGCTCAAGAAACATTTCTTATTATTATCAATGTTGCAATTTTCTTCTGTGATTACATGCCGACACCCACAGAAACTTCTCCAGACGGGCAAAGTATCTTCAGAATGTTAGATTTTATTTGTGTAAGATTTGAGGGATGTTCAGTCAAGGAGGAACGGCAGGAACGATCGCTCTTTACAAAATGAAAGTGTTATCAGACAATCCAATCCTGCTTTATATTTGCTTGAAAACAATAGGCGTAGGTAGCCCGCGGCTTCCTCTGATAGAAGGGTTCAACTGACACACAGTCAATACACACAAGCCATTAAAGAACAGATTACAGACTCATGAATAAACAGACTGGGTGTTTGAGTCATGCTCCAGAGCGACTCTAAACAGGAATTCAGCACGCCGTTTGCATCCCCATAATTGACTGATTCATTTTTCACTTTAATTTATGAAGTGCAAACAGAGAGAAAATATTGATTTGTCATTATTACACTGAAAAGTGGTTTTGAGTAGACCATAAATAACCGTCGGTTTTCTCCGTTATTGACTACAATCATCCCAAGCCTTTTTTAAATACTTGTTTGGTTTCATTTCCCTCGTGATAATGAACTAGAATAAAGAATAAATGATGACGACGCCCATACACTGAGGGCCTGTTCTCCTCATGTGAAGGGTGTTGGGTTGACAGGCTCAGGATTAGCTGTCCGTGGGCAGGTTACGACATTAGATGCCGGTCAAGGCACAAGTGACTGGAGGCAACAATATTAACATGCAGGGCAAGTGAGGTTGACCATTGTCACCTGTCACAGTGAGAGCAGGGCAAAGGCTTGCAGAATGCTCTAGGGACAGACCAGGATATCTTGTACTGTTCCAAAAATACCAGAGAGAACAGTCAATTGTTCATACAATTGAACAATTTTTACTTGTTTTTCACAGAGTGGTTGCAAGGACATTGCTGTTGATTGCTAGGGTACTTTAGTGGCGTCTAAGTGAAGTCATAAGAGATGAATCAGGCCATTCATTTGTAAAAATGAAATAATTAAAACATTTCACAATTGAACTTTCATATATTTATTAAAAATAGCAATATCCACATATGTTTTCGTTAATAATATGCATTTAGTATATTTATGTCACAAGTTTTTTGAATTTGTAAGAGACCATATCACCAGCATTTTGAATTTGGAGTGACACAAATCTGTGTGAAAGTTAGATGATGCTGTTTTTTTCCCCTGAAAGAAACAACTTTTCTCCCCTGAAAGAAAACTTTTCTGATAAAGCTTTTTTTTTAGTTTTCTAGTGAAGAAGCAGTCCGGTTGGTTAAGTTAGCTAATGGGTACACAAGCATCCCATGCCAGAGATCAGCATTCAAAACTGATCTTTTCTTCATTAGCACTACAGTAAAGATGGTTTGATGTTATCAAAAGATGGAAAAGGAAAATCATTATACTAAATCTGCACTACACATCAAGAATACATAATCTCCAGATAAAAACACAGGCGAAGAAGAAGCAGAAACAAGCCATAGAAGCATTGCTTACACTCATGTAAGCCAACACGATTATCAAACACTTAAACAGCATATAAATCAAAACTGCCTAACGCTACACAAAGAGCTATTGGACTGTGAAGCTTTGGGGGTGTTGATGGAAGTGATCTACTCTACATCTATATTATGATCACCATTCTGAATCCGATCCAGACGTAGTCTTTGACAAAAACATGTTTTCTCAGCTTTTGTTCAAAATGTTGCTTTTTAAAATGAAACTTCCATTCAAGTGGATGCATGCTACAAAAGAATGCATGAAGATATAATAATTTATTTATTATTAATTATTAATATTTTTATTATAATTTATTAATTATTAAATGTATTATTTCTTTTGATACATTCTGTCTTCAGATGTTCATACAACAAATTATTCTGGGGGCCATGAAAGTTTTGTAAAAATGATCAAAAATAGCTATCACACTGATCTAAGCTATTTTACAAGAAGAAAAAAGGTAGCGGGAACATAGTTAATATATTGTAATGGAATTGTTTTGTAATATTTTCTGTTTTCATTATAATTTGAGTTTAATTTTAATTTGTCATTTTTATTATTTTTTTATATGTATATATAGTTTTTATTTTGCTTTAGTTATTTTTTGTATTTTTGTCAAAAATGAGAAATGGTGAGTTTTATATATATATTTGATTGTATTTCAGTTAATAATTATTTTATTTCAATTAATGAAAATGTTTTTTTTTTAAGGTTTTAATTTTAGTTAACGATAACCCTGGATCTCACCAACCATAACTAAGAAAACCTGCAAAATTTGGCACTTGCAGTGTAGTGTAGTGCGCTCACATTTTAGCTGCATTGCCGGTGTTAAATGCACTCTTCCATTCATGTTTCGTCATCTGTGAATCTCCCACATCCCAAATCCACCCCCTCAACCCTGTTGGATCTGTCACCAGTCCTTGTTCTGGGACCTCACAATTTACAAATGAGAAGAGGCATTAAAAAACAATGTCATAAACACATCCAAAACATCTCCTAATAAGTACCGCAAGCGTACCGAAGGTTGGAAGATTTCCCAGAATGCATCTCAGCAAACAAAAGCCCAGCACAATGGTACAAAAGGAGGTTTGTAAACTTTCCAAAATGAATCTCCCATCCATTTCTCTTGCTTTAATGCCATAACTCCATTTCTAGCCTGCCAACGCTCGAGCCCCAGCGGCTAGGCAGAGATATTACCCGAGCTGCAGCATTACTTAACCTAGGCTCCTAAGGCAACACAAGTCTCTGGCACACAGCCATTCACTCCATTAAAACAACACAAAGACTAATGTTGTGACCTTTTCATCATTCGTCAGGGGTGAGGGACTGTCTCTCTGCAGCTATCACTCAAGTTTATTGTGTGGGATTGGTAAGTGCTCTTGAGGAAATGTGATACAGGCTTGCTGTAAATGAGGGAGAGCGTAGTATTTGTTATTAGGATGTACAAGAAGGCTTCAGGGAAGCCCCCAAAAATGAAAACCTTAATAAAACCCCATCCATCCTTCCATCAGAGCCCACTTTAGACCGGCAGCATTACGAACTCCTCAGCATTCTTCCTTTGCTCAGAAGAACCACGAGGTCTCTATGGAAACCAGATAAGCCAATTCCTGCAGAGCCGTCGAGGAACAAGTGGCAAGTCTGACCCAGGGTTAGCTGAGTGAGCAAAACTGTTTTAAGCCTTTGACTGGTCTCTCCCGCATCCCTTCTGTCTGTAATCGTCTATCGCTTCGTCTTATTTCCTCTAGCTCCCCTGGTTTTCACAGGCTGTAAAACGAGGTGAGCAAAGGGGATTATGGGAAATGACTTTTGACCTTGTTGAGCGCTAAGGGCTGTTCACACAGGCCTTTGTGCAGTTTACTTCTGTAGCCTGATGGGTTTAAACAGGATATTCAGAAAGACAAATTTTATTATCATTTACTTAGTGTGTTCACACTTGTAGTTCAGTTCGCTTGGTTCGTTTGGCCCGGACCCAAATATATAAATACATAAATAAAAAGTTTCGCTTGGTGTTCAGACGGCCATTTTTATCACTGGACCAAAAGATACCGAACCTAAACGTATAGGAATATGTTCTCACCTGATGGTCGGTTTTTATTATGTATATTTCATAATGGAACTTACTGAACATCCAAAATAATGCTGTGTTCTGGGCTAAATGCACTTGTTCTATGTGTGTAGCCTACATATGATGGTATTTCGACCAGCTGAGAACTCGTGGAGAGCTTATAAAATGTCTAAAGGAGTCAAAACAGCGTCAGGAATCCCTCCGTCACACACAAACACAGATCTGCTGTGAAGAGACGCGGTTCTGACGCCTGTACTGAACTGTGATGGACAACATCACGACTATGAGAAAAAACAGTAAAGCTTGAGTATTCTGTCCTTTTTAGGGTCTCATCTTGTGACATCATGTCCTGTTTTTGGTTCGTTTACATGTCTTTGGTCCGTGTTGCGTTCATATTTCATTCGAATCGCATCAGAGTTCTTTTGAAAGCGGATCGGGACTCATCTTTTAGGCGATCTCAGTCCGCGTGTTTGGTGTCACCAGGGTTCAGATGGTAGCGTTCACACTTATTCAAATGAACTGCACTAACAGAGCAATCACACCAGAGTTTCTTTTAATCGAACCAAACATGCCAAGTGAGAACACACCCTTACTTTCTTATGATATTTTGAAGAATGGCTCAGTATTTTTTTCCCCCCATTAATGAAAGTCAGTGTGCTCCAATGTTGTTTCAAACACCACTGACTTTCATTATACAGACAAACACAATTAAAAAACTGTTCAAAATATCTTTTTTTGTTATCCACAGAAGAACAAAAGTCATACAGGTTTGAAACAACACCAGGGCAGTGTTACTAATGCTATCAAATACTTTTAAAAATCATTTTTGTGTACACACACAAACACACATTATTGAAAATAAAAGCTCATTTTGAATATTAATAAAAACTTTACTAGCATATACTGTACATAAAAATAACACTGCACAATTATGAGTAAATTATGATTTTTGGGTGAACTATCCCTTTATTTTTGTCGATCAGGATCTGATTAGATTGTGAAGAGTGGGTGTTACAGTACATACCCAAAATAGAGAAATAGAGGTTGGTGGGACACGTGACATCAGCCGAAAAGGACTGGTATTTCGATAAAAGTAAGCAAACAAACAATTTTCAGTTGAAAAACAAGCACTGAATGGCACACAAAGCCAAAAGATCAATTTTGATTGCATATTGACTTCAAAAACCGCCCGTGTGAACGGCACCTTAGACCGCAAGACCTAGATTCAAAAAGAAAATGCATCACCCAATTCATAGAGTTACTGTATTGTATATTATATTGTGATAAATGAGTGCTTTTTTTCTCTGGAGGTAAAAAAAAAGCTCAGGAGAGGTTGGTGATATGTTGAATAGCATTAGCGGCTGGGAAGGCTTTGACAAACTGGCATGCTTTTCTAATTTGATCAGAACAGGAAGTTGCACTAATCCTTCCTTTTAGAGACTCCCTGATCTGTGTCAGAGAAGCTCTAAACTCACACTCTAAAACCCTCCAGACTCCCTGATCAGCAGAGAAATTAGCCTACTTGTGTGTATGAGTATGTGTGTGCGTATGAGAGAGAGAGGGTTCCTCCGCTTTGCCCATCATCGAGGCCTCTGAAATTGGGAATTCTGATTGCTCCCTGGAACCTCTTTACAAGAAAAATGGGAATATGAAGATCCGACCTCACTTATTAACACGCGTAACGTCTTGCTTTACGTGTGCCGGAGAGTGGGACATGTTGGGCCTCTGCACTGCCACTAGCTGATAATGAGGTGTCTTCACAAAACAACACTTTCTTTATTTCTAAAGAATTTGTTCAGTTTCAAATCATAAATCAACAGGGATGATGCAAAGTTGTCAGGTTTGTGACAATTATTAGCATTGCTCGCTAAGAAAAACATCACTATTACTATTGTTTTGTTAGGGTTAGTGATTTGAACAAACCTTGTTTGTAATGATGCGTCAAATTGCACAGCTTGTACATTACGTTTTTGAATGTCTCTTATGCTCACCAGCTGCATCTATTTGTTCAAAAATACAGCAAAAACAGTAATACCATTACAATTTAATATAACTTTTTTATTTTAATATATTTTAAATGTAATTTAAAAATCTGTATTTTCATCAGCCATTACTCCAGTGTTTAGTGTCACATGATCCTTTGATGCTCAATAATCATTTCTTATTTTTATTAATGTTAAAAACATTGTGCTGCTTAAAGGGATAGTTCTTATAAAATGTTGAATTCTCTCATCATTTGCTCACCCTCATGTCGTTCCAAACCCGTAAGACTTTCGTTCATCGTCGGAACACAAATGAAGATACTTTTGATGAAATCTGAGCTATTTCTGTCCCTCCATTGACAGCAACACAACTTCCACTTTGACGCGTCAAAAAGTTCATAAAGAGATCGTAAAACTAATCCATATGAATTGAGCGGTTTAGTCCAAATTTTCTGAAGAGACACAATCGCTTTATAGTCTGAACATATTTAATTTAGGCTTTTATTCACATAACATTCATCATCGCACACATCAGTTGTGGTAAACGAAAGCTCAAGCATGTTCACTTGACGTGCAAGAACCAATAAGGTTCATTCTCGTGTTACGCAGTTGAGCTTTTTGAAGCCTTAAAGTGGTAGTTGCATCAACTGTCACAGGGTATATGCAGGAATCTTGAAGTTAATTTTAATACCTTTTCAAGACTTTTTCAAGACCCTCTCAATATTTTTTAATACCGCACCGCCACTTCAAGCTGTAGCCATTTACATCAGTGATACTTTTAACTTAACAGTTTTAGTTTGTGATAAAGACTATAGAACACTCTGATAAAAAAAAAAAAAATCAAATAGGCTGGGATAGTAAATCAAAGCAAAGTTTTTTTTAATAAAAATGACTAAATTCACACACTTTTACGATGTTTTTGGGACTCAAACTGTTGGACAGCTAATTCAGAAAAAATACTTTCAAAATGTAAGACTTTATAAAGCCGTGATAAGACTTTTTAATACTTTTTAAGGGTCTTAATTTTCCCAAAATTGATTTATCACCTTTTAATACTTTTCAAGACCCCGCGGATACCCTGTGTCAATGGAGAGACAGAAATCGCTCAGATTTTATTAAATACATCTTCATTTGTGTTCAGAAGATGAACGAAAGTCTTGCGGGTTTGGAACGACATGAGGGTGAGTAAATTATGACATAATTTTAATTTTTGGATAAACTATCCCTAATGCTTTTGTGGAAACCACCATATCGAGAAAACTTCTACCTTGGCCAGTAACCAACCAACCCGAAACGCCAAACATCGCAACACTAGCATCCAAACACCACTCACATTTTCCTTTCATCTAGTTAATTATTAAAATGATTCATTAGGAAGAATCACTATGCTTGTTAACTGCTAGTTTATATGAGTCGAATAAATCCCAACACCTGACATTAACATCTCCTCTGTTTCGCATGGAAATTAACCAAATAAATAAATAAAGCCATTGCTTGTAGTTAACCACTATTTATTGTAATGGAGTGGAAGGTTGAGCACAAATCCATAACCGTGGCATTAAACTTCTGTTTACGGTGCCTTTGTATCTCCCACCAGTTACAAATGAAACTGTATATTACTACTATAGCATTCTCCTCCTAAATGACATGTCCTTTTCTGGCCCTGACTTTGTTATTCTTTCTGGTTGCATCTGCTGACCTAATGACCACAATCATCTCATCCAGCTCAAAACAATACGGCTGCGCTTACCATATAATCAAAGCAAGATTGACTATTGACCAGCACTCTCTCAGTTGAATTGATTCACGTGGGCTTCTCCTCTGTCTCCTAGGGTGCTTTATCTACAGTTTTTAATCCCACTTGTCGTCTATATTTGTGTTCTCTGACATCCTGAGAGAAAGAATTTAATCGCCAATTACCAGTGAAGCAATTCAATAGCATATTAAAGGGTGGAAGGTGATAGTATCTCATTTCCAAGAGATGATTTGAGTTTGCCTGCAGCTTTGACTGCACATTAGGCGGAAATGAGCAGTGTTTGACTTTCTTATTGTGAGTTTTCTAATAGGATGTCAAACATTTTGTACACAGAAAACAATGATCAGCACTCTTAAGGCTCCAATATACTTCAAGCAAAAATTGATGTGACGTCATTTCGAACAAAATCAGGCCAAAACAAAGTTCGTTTGGAGTTTGAAGTAGCTTCACCCTAGCCTGGGAAACCCCAGACAACTTCCGGCAAATTTCGATTTGCTCTGAAAGTTAGTCTGGCAAAGAGCTCATTCAAGCCCATTTCCAATCCGTCGAAATCGCGGCACCAATCAGAAACGTTGGGGCGGGCTTTACACGATGACGACAGCGCTGGGATTTTGAAGCAGATTTTGTAGCCTACATTACAAAGATGGATGCCGCCGTCGAACATCACTCGTTCGAATCAGCTATCGCGTCTGTTTTAAGTGATTTGAACGTTTCCTTTTTGTTAAAAACCGAGCAAAGAACAACACTCGGAGATGTTTCTGCCGCTCTGCATACGTCATCTCCTTCATCGCTCTGGTTGGGTTTAGGTCTATCCGCGACGTCCGTTGGTGATGCCCCTCTGGAAATGATTTGTCTATGACGCTTTACCAGACCCTAACTCAGTTACAACTGAGAATGGTCTGGTTTTAACCAGGCTAGCTTCACCCCGGCTGGTAAACACCTTTGTACTATTGGTCCGTGGCGATTATGTAATAGATTGTTTTTCGCAGAGCCTTCGCCTTTTTTTCACGCTGAAATCTTTTCCAGTATATTTCTCCCATTGAGTCCGTCGAGGTCAGATGTCCGTAAGTAAAAACATGAGCACACTAGAGAGCCGCTTTATAGTAGAAAATGAAGTTGTACTTCTGATGAATTGAGATGCGTACACTGTTTTTCATGTTTAATACGGTAAAGCTGCTTGATTAAGCAATCTATTGTATAAAGTGCTATATAAATAAACGCGACGTGACTTTAATAGAGTGCCGAATAGCAGAACCTGTGCAAACATATCCACGTTGCTATGATCAGATGCTTTTCCAATGCTTTATTTAAAAAAATGCTTGCTGTTTCTCAATTTTGTTGTGTTTGCACATATTTACATATTCATCTAAACGCTACTCAGCAGAGTGGGCGGCTTCAGATGTTGGATAACAGTATATCGCTGCTCACGTATGTAGAACCTCGTTTTATAATAATAATAATGGTAGCTCTTTGTTTTACAGTCCTGTTCCCCATGTAAATACTATGTACTTATTATAGTAATAACTGGGTAATAACTAGGTACTAAGCCTGAACCTATCCCTAAACCTTAACCCATGTAGTTACCTTATATTACCAGTACTTTCTTAGGCAAGAACACTGTGAGTACATATAATGTTCATCCACATGTTGAGCACATACTGTAAAATAAAGTGCAACAACAACAATAATAATCGTAGAGACCCCAAAACTGTTTAGTATATATTTTTGTTTTTGAGTGAATGTTGACAAAATTGAAAATGTATTAAGCCATATTACAGGTTATTCTAATTCAAATAGTGTTTTAATTACATCGTCCAAAGTGTAGTATAACAGATATGACCCATTTATGAAATATTTTGTGGGGTCAAATGAGAAACGCTATCATCTCATCAGTCAATTCGATCATGTCAGATTCTGTTTTAAGAAATAATTCACACCAACATTCATTCATATGTCTTTTGAGGTTCTGTGTGAAAAGACAGCTCAACAGAGGTTGATGTTTTTTAATCACATTTTTTTTTTAAACTTAACTGTTGTGTTTTACTTCCAAAATAAAAGCTTTTCAACACCATGCCTGTGATGATCAAAGAAAAACATGAAAATAAAGAGAGAAGTCCCACAAACCTCCCAGAGAAACAACACCTGATACAGCTACTGACAGCAGGAAACATCAAGGACAAATCTATATGAAAAGCAACCCTCCTACACTGTCTGTCAGAGTATATTAAAAAGATGCAGATTAAGGGGTGAGATACGGAAGAAAATAAGTCTTGCTAACATGACCTAGGGCGTCATGCATACAGCTTTGCATTACCTTTTTAAAATGCAAGGCAGAATCTGCATAAACACCCACAGTACTGGGTCATGACTTTAGCATCAGTGCTGGAATAAACTCTTGATACACACTTCAGAAGTAGAATACTTCCTCAATCTGCTTTCTCATTTGTGCCTCGCACCCTTTTTGTTTTCACTAGGTAGTATACACACATTATAATATTTATACTCATACACATCTACGTAGTGACCAGTCCCTGAGGTAAATTAAGCAGCTTAATTATTTAAGCCAAGCCTCACATAGAATCAGTATTGAGTATAATTGAGTATACATTATCATCATTATTATTTTTATTATGTCTGTTGTACATCTGTAAGATGTTCCTCTGTTAAGATACTTCCACTCACACACCCAGTTACACTTGCACACACGCGCACACACACGCAAGCAAGCACACACACACACATGTTGGCTGTTGTTTTGTTGGCCTTGGTGTTTTTTGTTGTATCTGTCACCTGTAAGTATTTGTTTGCATAATAATAATAATAATAATAATAATAATAATAATACAAAAATAAATCATTGATTATAAATATAAAATTAAACACAACATAATAAAAACATAATATAATATAACTTATATGAATGAAACATTAATATAAATAAATATTTAAATGCATTATATATTTATATTTCTCTTTAATAAAACTAAGCATTTCTTTAAAATAACTTAATCATGCATAATAAGACCTAAAATGTGTATTATGAGACTTGTCGACTTTAAAGTCCTCGCTGAAACCTCCCAGTATATTCATTTGATACATCTCCAAATGGGATATTTGTGTCTTCAGTATTAAATGTCCCGAAAGGTAGTTTGTGAGAGATTGAAAGTGAAGTATCACTAACAGGCAATGCAGTAAAGCAAGAATAAGTCAATTTTTTTTTTTTTTTTTTTCATTCTCACACAATCCCCTTGAATCGGTTTTCATGTCTCCTGTCTAAATGCATTAAGTCCTTGAACACCGTCTAAAATGAACTCAGACTGGCAACACTGATACGTCTCGCCACAATTCCATTAAGCATTTCATCTCTAAAAACTATTACCAAAGTCATCGATATGCCTGCCTGCTCGACAACTTTGCGGAAGAAAATTCTTCATGGTTCCCCTCCAAACTGCTCCATTTGTCTTTACTAAAGGCCAAATGTTCCCAAATCTGGACGGACTGTATTATCAGAGCACTAGTCTGTCGGCGCTGATGGAAGGGATTCGCGAGAGCATGTTTGGGTGAAGGCTGAGAGGTGTCTAGAGATTTTCATCAAAAACTTCTTTGAGGTATTTCTGGCAACATTTCTCAAAATAAGCAGTGTACTGTGACCATGAATATGTTGGGATGCATTGGCGGTGCTTGAGTGTGTGTAAGAGGTAGTGAAGTGTGGAGTGTTCCAGGACCATGGACAGCTCCAGTAAATGTGATAACGGCACACAGGGCCGGGAAGCATTTCAGCACAATGGACAGCGGCAACGTATTCCCTCTATACTACAAATAGAGGAAAAACAACAGTATGTCCATACAACTACTTGTGTGGACAGTGTGCAAATGTTTCTGGCTTTAAGGTCAATGTGTTTGCAAACCATTTTACCTCTGCAATCGGACATAATACAAGTAAAACAGATATTCCTTGAACACAGAGCAGGATGTGATTTGATATATTGGGAATTGGTTGGTGTCATTCTTCATTCATTCTTACTTTCCATCCTTTCTTCTTTTATTCTTTCCTTCATTTCTTTATTTCATTTTGCTCCCTTCCCTTTTCTTTTTTTTCTTTTCTCCAGTCCCTCATCTTCCTGTCTTTCTTTTTTCATTTCTGCATTTCTATAATTCTTTATTTCCTTCAATGCTTTTTTCTGTTCTTCCCTTCCTTCATTTTTTTTTGTACTTCTTTCTCTTACCTTCCTTCTTTTTCTCTTTCCTTCTTTCTATCCTTCCTTTCGGTCCTCACTTCTCGTTCTCCTTTCTTCTTTTTTAGTACATTTTCTTTGTCTTTCCTTTTCCCTTTGCTTTTTATCACTCCATTTTTCTTTCCATCATTGCTTGGTTTTTCTTCCTCCCTATTTTCCACTTATTTTTTTTACTCTACTTATTTCTTGTATTTAATTTTTTTTTTACTTTTCATTCATTCATTATTTCATTCTTTCCATTATTCCTTTCTCATCTCATTTCTTTCTATCCTTACTTATCTTTCCTTCCTTCCATTTCTCTTACCTTCCATCCTTCCTTCCTTCCATTTATATTTCCTTCCTTCCTTCCATTTCTCTTACCTTCCATCCTTCCTTTCTTCCATTTATATTTCCTTCCTTCCTTCCATTTATCTTGCCTTCCTTCCTTTCTAACATTTCTCTTGCCTGCCTTCCTTCCTTCATTCCTTCCTTCCTTCTATTTCTCTTGCCTTCTTTCCTTCCATTTCTCTTGCCTTCTTTCCTTCCATTTCTCTTGCCTTCCTTTCCTTCCATTTCTCTTGCCTTCCTTCCTTCCTTCCTTCCTTCCTTCCTTCCTTCCTTCCTTCCTTCCTTCCTTCCTTCCTTCCTTCCTTCCTTCCTTCCTTCCTTCCTTCCTTTCTTCCATTTCTCTTGCCTTCCTTCCTTTCTTCCATCTATCTTTCCTTCCTCCCTTCCTTCCATTTATCTTGCCTTCCTCCCTTCCTTCCATTTATCTTGCATTCCTTCCTTCCTTCCATTTATCTTGCCTTCCTTCCTTCCATCCTTCCTTCCTTCCTTTCTTCCATTTATCTTGCATTCCTTCCTTCCTTCCTTCCTTCCATTTATCTTGCCTTCCTTCCTTCCTTCCATTTTTCTTGCCTTCCTTCCTTTCTTCCATTTCTCTTGCCTTCCTTTCTTCCATTTCTCTTGCCTTCCTTTCTTCCATTTCTCTTGCCTTCCTTTCTTCCATTTCTCTTGCCTTCCTTTCTTCCATTTCTCTTGCCTTCCTTCCTTTCTTCCATTTCTCTTGCATTCCTTCCTTCCATTTATCTTGCCTTCCTTCCTTCCTTCCATTTTTCTTGCCTTCCTTCCTTTCTTCCATTTCTCTTGCCTTCCTTCCTTCCATTTTTCTTGCCTTCCTTTCTTCCATTTCTCTTGCCTTCCTTCCTTTCTTCCATTTCTCTTGCCTTTCTTCCTTTCTTCCATTTCTCTTGCCTTCCTTCCTTTCTTCCACTTCTCTCGCCTTCCTTCCTTCCTTCCATTTCTCTTGCCTTCCTTCCTTTCTTCCATTTATCTTGCATTCCTTCCTTCCTTCCTTCCATTTATCTTGCCTTCCTTCCTTCCTTCCATTTTTCTTGCCTTCCTTCCTTTCTTCCATTTCTCTTGCCTTCCTTTCTTCCATTTCTCTTGCCTTCCTTTCTTCCATTTCTCTTGCCTTCCTTTCTTCCATTTCTCTTGCCTTCCTTCCTTTCTTCCATTTCTCTTGCATTCCTTCCTTCCATTTATCTTGCCTTCCTTCCTTCCTTCCATTTTTCTTGCCTTCCTTCCTTTCTTCCATTTCTCTTGCCTTCCTTCCTTCCATTTTTCTTGCCTTCCTTCCTTTCTTCCATTTCTCTTGCCTTCCTTCCTTTCTTCCATTTCTCTTGCCTTCCTTCCTTTCTTCCATTTCTCTTGCCTTCCTTCCTTTCTTCCACTTCTCTCGCCTTCCTTCCTTTCTTCCATTTCTCTTTCCTTCCTTCCTTTCTTCCATTTATCTTGCCTTCTTTCCTTCAATTTATCTTGCCTTCCTTCCTTCCATTTCTCTTGCCTTCCATCCTTTCTTCATTCCTTCCACTTCTCTTGCCTTCCATCCTTCCTTTCATTTCTATTGCCTTCCTTCTTTTCTTCCATTTCTCTTGTCTTTCTTCCTCTTCCTTTTCTTCCTTCTTTCTATCTTTCAATCCTATTTCTTTTCTTCTGCCTTTTTCCCCCTCCGTGAGACAAACACAAACTGTGCCTCTATTAACATTTAATGGTTTCTTGTAAAAACCCTCAAACAATGTCCACCTCTAATGAACACCAAATCCATCTCAAGGCACTCTGAATCTCTTTCTCTCTCCTACCGTCTTGTCTTTATCCCTGAAAGCCTTTACACAATGTTCTCTCCACCTCATTCTCCAGGGATGCTCTCCATTATACAGCCAAGATTCAAACAATACTGCATGCATGTCAAGCTCTATTTCTGCACAGTAAAAGGTGCTGGTGGTGTATTGTATTGCTCACAGTTGTTTTCTGATGAACAAACAGTCTAATACAAACATCTCATATAAAAAGGTAAGGCACATTTCCTGTGTGTACTTTTTAATTGTACATCTACTCGATAAAACGCACCAGCAACTCGAAACCTTCAAGCAATAAAAACACTTTGTATTAATTCACCTTCACGGAGACTATGAACAAAAGTCTTGAATTTACCAGTTTTGGGGTCGACGGAGAAATATGGCTGTCCGTGCAAAACGCTGTACACCACCCGCGCACTGTTTCCATACGTAGGGTCATCTGCGTCTGTTGCTGTGACTTGAAAAACTGATGTTCCTGCAGAAAGAGAGAGAATAAAGAATTGGTGGATGTGTTTGAAGGGTGGAATGAATGCACTTGTGTGAAAGTACAATGTGTGGGAGAACAAAAATATAAAATGAAACAAAACACAAGCAGACTGTCCAAAATTATTCCTTGAACATCATCAAATTTTCTTCATGTAGACCTAAAACAAGTCCCTCAACCACACAAGGAGAGTTTCTCCACTGTTTCTGCTCAGACCAAGTCAACAAAGATTAAAGACAGGCTGGAAATGCAGTCGTGTGCTTTGCAATCTCTCTCTGTGTCTTTTAAGCCCTCTCATTCCCTGCTCTGTCTTTGCTCATTTCAGCCATCCGCTTACAGTCTGTCTTTCTAGCAGTCTTTTTCCCCCCCTCCAGCTGACAGTAGATCTCTCATTTCTTCTGCTGGCTCGGGTCGCATTTCTCATCTGCACTTGTTCTTGCTCACTTTCATCACAGCTCACCAGGTTCAATCCATCCATCTGCATTGTCTGGTGCTGACGTACTGCAAACACCACAAAACATTTAATGCAGTCTTGAGGGCTGAAGCGTAAAATAGGATTATGGAGGCAGAATCTTGAATTTCATTTTTTATTCCTCTCAGTCTCCTTGCAGTGTTCAATTGTCTCTCTCTTTCTCTCTTGCGCTCTTTTCAAGTATTTTTATCCTAGTATAAAACAGATTTCTGTTCTGTGTTGTATCATATTTTAAAATACGTTTGGACAAAACAAAACAAAACAAAAATAATCATTTTGTTTAAAAGCTAACACCATATAAATCAAAAATGTTTCTTTTTGATTTCCTAAAGAAAACGAAAAATATCTTACACAATTTTGCTTCTTGTGTAAATTTCTCTTGTTTTAAGGATGTTTAAAGGTACAATATGTAAGAATTTTGTAATAAAACATCCAAAAAATCGCTTGCACAGTGTGATATATTTCCTGCAGTTGTGTACTTACAATATCCCAAAAGTCTCCAAAGATTTTTTATTTCAGAGAAATTCCAATTTTAAATAAGTGGCCGTGCCGGAAAAAAATGTCGCCTGTCAATGACGCACTATCCGCGCTATCCTCGGTTTCCGTTCATACTGCCATAGCCATGACGTAACCATGGCGACAGACGTGGACAAATGCGTAGTGCGTAACGTTTAGCGGCACACAGTTCTTGTTTCTTTTAAACATAGACCATGGCAAGCAGACTTTGGGACGAACAAGGAGAACTAAAATGAGGATCAATAACAGCGTGGCGTTTTTGAGATGCCGAGAGCTCCACGTCCGTGACTAACTCGGACTCGACAGAGCTTCACGAGTCACGACTTGACAGCTTTATTAGACAGGTGAGCAAATGTACATAAAACAAATCAATGTTATATAACGTTAGCTCAACATGATGAAATGTTGAATATGGTCAGTATGTTATTCTAATGTTGATCTAGCTTACTGCTGGTTTCGTATAGCAAACGAACTAACACGTAGTATAACATTATGACTTTCAACACACATTTGAAAGTGTAACGTTAGACCAAGTGAAGCAGCGCTGCGTTACCTCACAAGTTTAATTCGTCTAATAAACTGACCTGTGTGAGTAATCCAGCACTTGCGGGTAGTTCGGTAGAATTAAATGTCCTTATTCCTTTATATCCGCGGGACTCGCGTGTGATATCTGTCTCTTTAGCAATTGCGACCTGCTTCATACCACTGTAATGTTAAAAAACATGAATGTTTGCACTCATCCATAAACATTATTAGATCCATCAGCTTGACAGCAAGTCCCATCATTCAGCTCATCACTGCGTCATCAACCTACGCCTTTGTTATTGTTGGAAACTGTGCCCTCTTGTGGCGAAAAAATCTTACATATTGTGCCTTTAAGTACTTGTATTGAAAAACATGACCACATGACTGATTGTCTGCAGTGTTCTCTTGCGGTGAGAGCCAGCCGGAGTAAAGTCGAAAAGCTGTGTTCTCCCACAAAGACTTTCAAAAGCTTTTCAATTACGGTCGTCACTCAGCGTAATGCACACGAGAGACACAACGTTCACTGGTTGCATAGTTCAACAGCATAAAGACCAGATAGCCGCAATTACTGTAACCGCTTCAGATAAGTGTAATTTTGGTTCTAATCCTGAAGCTTCAGTGGGTTAAAATGAGATATCTCATCCCTCTCTGAACTGTATCCAGCTTTCAGCTTCAGTAAAAACATTTCTATCAGAGTCGACCAGCAGCTGGAAAGTTGCTGAAACAGCTTGTCTAGAATTTTCTGATGAGAGTGTCTCCGAGGGCCAGCAGATGAACAGTGTGTGTGTGTGTGTGTGTGAAGGGAGTAATAATTCTGCACAACTAATAAAGATATTGAGGTTTTTTAGAAACTCCCAATCAAAATTTGACCCATAAAAATAAATTATAGTAAAACTGCAACGCAAGC